>NW_007726411.1:682167-687550 GCF_000696425.1 Galeopterus variegatus | reverse complement strand
AATAAGTTTCGGAGAATAGCCTCTGTTTCAATTTTTTGGATGGTTTGAAGAGAATTGGTATTGATTCTTCTTTAAAGGTCTGGCAGAATTCATCGGTAAAGCCATCCAGTCCTGGCTTTTTGCTTTGTTGGGAGACTGCTGACTCCCACTTCGATCTCCGTGTTATTGGTCTGTTCCAGTTTTCTATTTCTTCCTGTTTTAGTCTTGGTAGTTTGCATGCATCCAGAAATTTATCCATTTCCTCCTGGTTTTTAAATTTGTTGATGTATGGTTGTATATAATATTATCTAATGATTCTTTGTATTTTCTGTGGTATCAGTTGTAATGTCTCCTTTTTCATTTCTGATTTTTGTTATTTGGGTCTTCTCTCCTCTTTTTAGTTAGCCTAGCTAATGGTTTTTCTATTTTGTTTACCTTCTCAAAAAAAGAACTTTTGTTTCATTATCTTTTGTATCATTTTTGGAATCTCTATTTAATTTAGATCTGCTCTGATTTGAATTGTTTCTTTCCATCTGCTAATTGTAGGATTGTATTGTTCTTGTTTTCCTAGTTCTTTGAGGTGTAGCATTAGGTTGTTTAAAATCATTCCATTATTTTGGTGTAAGCATTTATCACAATAAACTTCCCTCTTAGTTCTGCTTTTTCAGTATCCAACAGGTTTTGGTATGGTGTGTCTTTATTTTCATTAGTTTCAAGAAAGTTTTTGATTTCCTGTTTAATTTCTTCTTGGACCCATAGGTCGTTCAGGAGTCTGTTGTTTAATTTCCGTGTATTTGTGTAGTTTACAGCGTTTCACTTGTTATTCATTTCTAATTTTAAACCATTGTGGTCTGGAAAGATACTTGAAGTGATTTCAATTTTTAAAAATTTGTTGAGACTTTATATGTGACCTACTATGTGGCTTATCTTCGAGAATGTTCTATGTGCTGATGAGAAGAATGTATATTCTGTAGTTATTGGATGAAATGTTCTGTAGATATCTGCCAAGTACAATTGGCTTAAAGTGTATTCTAAATCCTGTGTTTCTCTGTTGATTCATTGCCTAGATGATTTGTCCAATGCTGAGAGAGAGTTGTTCATGTCCCTGACTATTATCGTATTGGTGTCTCTTTCTTGTTTGTTTTATGTATATGCTGCCCCAGTGTTGGGTGCATATTTATCTATGATTATCGTGTTTCCTTGCTAGATAAATCTTTTTATCATTATATAATGGCCTTCTTTGTGTCTTTTTACGGCTTTGGGTTTAAAGACTATTTTATACAATATAAAAATGACTACTGCTTGTTGCTGGTTTCCAGTTACATAATATATCTTTTTTCACCCCTTCGTTGTTAGTCTGTGTGTGTTGTTACAGGTGAGGTGAGTCTCTTGTAGACAGCATATAGTTGGGCCTAGCTTTTTAACAGTCAGTCAGTCTGTTTATTTTGAGTGAAGAATTTAATCCATTTATGTTTAGGGTTGCTTTTGAAAGGTATTGTATTATTCCTGGAATTTTATTGTTTTTTATTTGGGTGTTTTGAATATTTTTTGCTCCTTTATTCCCCTTGTATTGTTTGTCTTTGGTGTTTATGGTTTTTCAAGGTGGTAAGATACAGTTTTTTTCTCTTTCTTGTTTCTGTATTTGTTCTACCAATGGGTTTTGCTCTTTCTTGTGTATTCATGGTAGTGATTATCATTTTTTGGATTCCAGAAGTAGGACTCCCTTCAGGATTTCTTGTAGGGCAGGTCATGTGATGGTGAACTCCAGCAGTTTTTGTTTGTCTGGAAAATACACTATTTCTCTCTCATTTCTGAAGGATAGCCTTGCTGGGTGTAGTATCCTTAGCTGGCTGTTTTTTCTATTAATATTTTGAATATGTCACCCCGTTTTCTTCTGTCCTGTAAAATTTCTGTTGAGAAATTTGCTGTTAGTTTGATGGGGACTCCCTTGTAGATGGCTTGACTTTTTTTTTTTTTTTTTTTCTGTTTTTAGGATTCTCTCTTTGTCTTTGAGTTTTGCCAGTTTGAATATAATGTGTCTCAGAGAGAACTTTTATGAATTGAATCTGTTTGGGGATCTTTGACCTTCTGGATATGAAGATCCATGTCTCTCCCTATACCTGGGAAGTTTTCTGCTATTACTTTTTTGAATGTTTTCAATGTCTTTTCCTTTCTCCTCCCCTTTCCGACCCCCATGATTCAGTTTGTGCACTTACAGTTGTCTGCTAGCTCTTTTAGATTTTCTTCGGTTTTTTTATTCTTTGTTTTTTGTTTTTGGGTTTTTTTTTGTTTTTTTTTTTTTGTCCACCTGGGCTATTTTGAAAAGATGGTTTTCAAGACCAGAAATTCTCTCTTCTGCTTGATTTAGCCTGCTACTTAAGCTCTTGATTGTGTTTTTTATTTCATTGAATGAATCCTTCAGTTCCAGAAGCTCTGCTACATTAATTTCCATATAAATTTCCTCCTTGTTATACTGGATAGTTTTTCTCATTTCATGTTGTCTAACTGAGTCTTCTTATATCTCATTAAATTTCCTTAAGATTGTTGCTCAGAATTCCTTTCCAGTCATTTCAAGGGTTTCCTGCTTGATAGGGTCTGTTACTTTTATTGTATTCCTTTGGTGGGATCATATTTTCTTGTTTGTTTTGTTTTGTTTTGTTTTGTTGTATTTCTAGTATCTCTTCATCAATGTCTGGTCATCTGGTAGAGCAGTTGCTTCTTTCGTTACTCTGGAGTGGGCTTTGAGGTAAGAGACTTCCTCCTGTAGACATGTTTTACATTGACCATTGAGTAGGGTGTTTTAGTATTGGTTCTGGGTAGATGCAGTGGTGTAGTCTCCATGTGGGTACTTTGGCCACATTCAGTGTTGGAGTTGCATGTGAGTTCCCTCATGGCCTAGGCACTGGGGCACTTAGTGATTCCTTGCTGAGGTTAGTGACACTGTGTTGGTTCATCAAGGCTGTGGGTGAGCTCTTGAGTTCTTGGGAGAAGTGCCTGGGTGCTCTGTGACTCATTTGCTGAGGTGGATGACCCTGGGAAGGCTTGTTGACACCTCAGCTAGGGTCCCATAAACCTAAGGGGTGCACTGGGGTATCCTGGAGCTCCTAAGTTTGAATGGGTGACCCTGGGAAGGATTTCTCTTTCCTACAGACAGAGGCTTCTCCTGAGTCCTTGCTTCCCCCAGTTGGGGGATGGGTGGGTGGTGACTGGGAATTTTCTTCCTTACTCTATTTGGCTATACTGGGTTTCTGCACTCTCTGGGGCTTCCATGTGTGTCTCTTTCCCGATTGAGGCAGTTTCAGGGGCTGCACTAGTGCAAGTGCACTACTGCAGGGGGCAGTGCAATTCCCCTTATAGGTTGGGCCACTGGGTCATGGGTCTGCCCTCATTCATCTTCCCTGGGCTGCACTGGTGACCATCCTTGTGTCCATGCAGTTGAGTGCTTGGTGGGCCACCTGCATGGCAGTGGTGGCTGCTGTGGCAGTTGTGGCTGCTACTGTGGTGGTGGGCAGCCCTTGTGGTGGCAGTAGTGGCGGTCTACCCTTGCAGTGATGGTGGCTGTGGCAGTGGCTGTCGCAGCAGTGGGCCACATGATGGTGCCCCATGCTTCTTCCCTCTGCCAGTGCCCTCATCTCCTGAGGTCCCCATGCTCCTGTTGGCTGTAAGCAGCAGCTGCCCTCAGCCCAGACTTTCTTTTATATTCTTCCATAACATTTTATAATGTCTTATCCATATATTACAATTTTGGTTGCCCTTTTGAATATTTATTTTATCGCTAAATTATGTTAATGTTATTAATTTCTGTATATTGATTTTGCATTCAGCAACTTTGCTGAGCTCTTTAACAAGTTACTTTTCTCTGTAGATTCTTTTGGATTTTCTATTGGGACAATTATATCATCTGCAAATGGTGATGAACTTGTTTCTTCCTTCACAATTCTAATACCACTTGTTTATTTTTCCTGTCTTATTTAATTGGCCAGGATGGTTAGCACAATGCTGAATCAAAGCTATAATAGTGAGCATATTTCTTTTGCTCTTGATTTTTAAAAGTATGCTTGGAATGTTTTACTACTATCATGATGTCTATGAGATTCTTGTCATTACATTTTATCAAACTATGGAAATTTCATTCTATTTCTGTTTTGTTAAGTTTTTTGTTATAAATGAGTGTTGGTGTGTGTATATATATATATATATATATACATATTATATATATAATCTGTTAATATAGTAAATTACATTAATGGATTCACTAATCTATTTTTAGTTGCTCCAGTTAGATCATTTTGCTGGACTCGATTTGCTAGTATTTCATTTGATCTATTTTGTTAAGTGAGGCTGGCTTATAATCTTTCATCCCTTTGGGTTCCTTCAACTCTCTGCCTCACTGTCTTCCTTCTGTGTCATACCTGAGAACTTCATATGCTTCTTACCACTTTTTGCAGAACAATTCAGCTCTTTCCATTCCTTACAATATTTCTCAACAAGTAATCTACAGATCACTCAACAGTCTCTAAGTCATTTGACAGATTCTGAAGAAAAACAATGCAATTAAAATTTAATGCACATATAATTTTAAAATCAGAAATGTAAGAACAATCATGATTCTCATAGAATTTCTGACTTTTTATGTTCTTAAAAGCAGTGTATGTCTTCAAGGGCTTACTTAGTGTATACTGGTTAACATTGAGTTAATGATAGGCAGTTTATGTTGACTAGTGAATTTTATTGACAGTTGTTTACATTTGTTAAACTGTATTTGCTATTGTTACTGTTGCATTGCATAATATCAAAATTCACAAAAATAAATCATCATTTCAAAAGTGGTACAACAATAATGGCAAAAATAGAAATATAAATTCTACAACATGAAATAAGTTCATGGGTATAAGTAATGAATGGGCTCCATCATAAATATAAAATGTGAATTTGTCTGTCATGAGACAAGTGGACCGAATGTAGATAATTTCACAAAAACAAACAAAATAATTTAGAAAAATAGGAATCATAACAATAAATAGTGATAATTGAATTTTATCAGACCAATGATCCTTTTGTCCTAGTATCCAGTTTATTATCTGTTCACATTTTTTGTCAAATAATGATATAAATCTACCAAAACTTTCTTGTTATTTTCCAATAAAACTTATCAACCTCACTTTTAAACCAATTGACTGTCTCTAGTACAAGCACAAAATAAGGTTCTCCAGTACAAGATTGTCAAAATTTCATGTTAAAAATTGAGAAGACTGGGGCCGGCCCGGTGGCACACTGGATAGTGCGCCGCTTGGGAAGCGCGGCGGCGCTCCCGCCCGAGGGTTCGGATCCCACATACAGACCGGTTCCCGCTCACTGGCTGAGCGAGGCGCGGGAGCAACACCGAGGGTTGCAATCCCGTTGC
>NW_007726411.1:659706-681167 GCF_000696425.1 Galeopterus variegatus | reverse complement strand
CGTTGCCAGACACGGAAAAAGACAAAAAAAAAAAAAAAAAAATTGAGAAGACATCAAAACTAAAGAGTCATCATTCATCCTCATATCAAAAACAAGCACAGTTGAACTCACTGGTAAGATGTGAAACCAGCTTCAAAATAAATTACAGGGCCGAGCCCGTGGCGCACTCGGGAGAGTGCAGCGCTGGGAGCGCAGCAGCGCTCCTGCCGTGGGTTCGGATCCTATATAGGGATGACCGGTGTGCTCACAGTGCTCACTGGCTGAGCGCGGTCCGGCCAGTCTCAAAAAGGACAAAAATAAATAAATAAATAAATAAATAAATTACAAATATTGCGGTTGAAAAGGAAAAACAAAAAATTTTGGCAGAATTTCTTTTTCAGAACTTTTATATTCCTTATAATGTGACTGACATTTCAAATCAATGACTGTTACATATGTGAACAAACAGACATTTTACTTCATAGTTGAACAAAACTGTGAATAAATCAGTTGTCAGCATATGTTCAGTACATATGTGAAAGAGAAGTGGTCAGTGACTTTTTATCCTATTTATCATGAAGCTAATTTGAAAAGGAGATTTATGGTTTAATCAAAGATTCATTTTAAACTATGAAACAGACTTTAAAAGGTATGTCGGCTTGTACACCAGTGTTCATAGCAGCATTATTCACAAGAGCCAAAAGGTGGAAATAGTCCAAATGTTCATCAACAGATGAATGGATAAACAAAATGTTTACCATGGAACGTTATTCAGCCTTAAAAATGAGTGCGATTCTGATACATGCCACAACGTGGATGAACTTTGAAAAAACATATGCTAAGTAAAATAAGCGAGACACAAAAGGGAAACCATGTGATTCCACTTACACGAAGTACCTAGAATAGGCAAATTCACGGAGACAGTAAGTTGACTAGAGGTTGCCATGGAGTAGAAATGGGGAGTCATTGTTTAATGGGTAGGAATGGGGGAGAAATTGTTTAACGGGTACTTTTCTGTTTGGGATGATGAAAAAGTTCTAGAGATGAATACTGGTCATGGTTTCACAACATTGTGAATGTACTCAATGCCACTGAACTCTATACTTAAAAATACTTAAAGTGGTAACTTTTAAGTTATGTGTATTTTATTAAAATGTTTAAAAAACAGGTATGTTGAATCAACATTGAAGAAACTCCAGCCACATAGTCAGCAAGGAAAGGTCTGACTATGCAAACGGAAGATGCTGCTTCCAAATGCCGGTATATATCTCATTCAGAGAAAACTGCTGGGGGCCCGTAACATGCCTCCAGGTTCTGATTTGCTGTTGAGAGACATAGTGGAAATTGTGAACACAAACTGATTGTGGTCGCTTAGTGTGTTTCCTCAGCCTACTGGGCTGAAACCAAAAGTGAGTTAGAGATGCTGCTCTCCCACACTCAACTGCTCTGGCTGGCAAACAAACAAACAAACAAAAAGGTTTAAATGATATTTTAAATATAAGGAATGAAAATTTTTTCTAATAATCATTTTTATTAATATAAGTGGTGAGTCTCAGTGATGTGTTTAGGATTTTGAATAGTACAGGTCAGGGTTTCTTAAAACTAAACAGTGATACAAATGGCTCAATGGCTGAGAGTTTGACTTTTTCCCAATACCCAGTGATTTTCTTCATTCACCAGAAAAAACACTTAGGCAAAAGCACATTGGGCATATGAAAAATCGCATCCAAATGCTGCAATTGAACATGAAGAAATACCTTCCAGGGCCAAATATCACCAAAGAGAGGAAGTGACTCCATTAGCTGCTGTTCAGCTGGTGCATTCATCCTCTGGGGAAACACTGAAAATGGTCTTTAGAGAGAACTCTCTCCATAATTTCTGGGTCTGTGTTTGATCTGACAAGCCAGAAATATCTGTCAAAGCTTTCCAACAACCTATAATTCTTAGTTAAGATTTTCTAATTTAGAAAACATAAAGAGTGGGGGAAAAAACCAACAAGATATAGAAGCTGACAGACAGCTCAAGCGGCTATGCAGCCAGATATAGATTTCTTCATGAATGATTTTAAACACTATTTCTCCCTTCGCAGATATGAAAAAACATTACTGTTATTCACCCTTTTCTAAAATTTGACTTTTGCTTTTATTTAAGATATTCATGTTCATGGTTTAAAAGTTCATGTAGCTCTATAAGGATTCTAAGAAAAACAGCAATTTCATGTTCCTCATCTACTTACCCTTAATTTCATCTTTCCAGAGGCAACCACTTTCAGCTTTTTCACATGTTTTTTCTGATACCGCCCTATCTCCAATAATATACTCCTACTACTATTTTTAATTTTTCAATTTCATATGTTCTCTATTGGCTTTATTTTATGGAAAAAAATTAGGGCCATATACAAACACTGATTTCCTCTCACTCTCGTCTTCCTGCTTTAGTTACATCATAATTTTTGGTTATCTCATCAGATAATGTGTACATTGTCTGACGACATATATGATTACATAATGGCATTGCTAAACAAATACTATTCACAGCTGTGTCATGCAGTGTACTTTGATTACATTTCCATTTTGCACAATGTTTTTTGCTTTCCCTGGAGTTAAGAAAGATTTCATTCCTTCATTTACTCAGTTTTCTCTCTATATATTTACCCCTAATTTGTTCTCAAACTCTTCTCCAGAGAATATTTGCTTCAATTTGTTTGAACACATTTGAACTCTTTCTCAGAGAATAACTCCTTTGATTTATTTGAACACATCAGGTTACCCATCGGTTTCAATTTTCCCTGAGGAAATCAGTCCTAGAGTCCTTCATCTCCTACCTCATTATGATCTAGATATTCTCTGGGCCTTATGCACATCTCTTTTCTAGAGATTTTTTTTTTCTCCATTCTCTTTTGGATTCCTTTTGCCTGTCCCTGGGATACCATATCTTCCTCTTCATTGGTTACTTCTTTGTTTTGGTAGAGCACATCCTTTAATATCTTTCTTAGAAGCATAGCTGGGAAGTAAATTTTCTAAGACTTTGCCTGTCTATAACTATGTTTATTCTACCCTCATCTTTGACAGTTTGGCTAAGGAAGGGAACTTTCTTAGAAGCATAGCTGGGAAGTAAATTTTCTAAGAGTTTGCCTGTCTATAACTATGTTTATTCTACCCTCATCTTTGACAGTTTGGCTAAGGAAGGGATTCTATACTAGAAATTATTTCTTCAAAATTTTGAAGGCATTGCTCATTGTCTTCTAACCTCCAAAGTTGCTACTGAGAAATCTGATGATATTTTGATTCTCAGTCCTTGATATGTGACCTCTTTTGTTTTCTCCCTCAAGAAAGGTTGGGCTTTTCTCTCTGTGTACAATGTTCTAAAATTTTGTCCTGTTATGTCTTGATGCAAGCTTTTGTCGTTTATTTTCTTTTGTTTTCTCCCTCAAGAAAGGTTGGGCTTTTCTCTTTGTGTACAATGTTCTAAAATTTTGTCCTGTTATGTCTTGATGCAAGCTTTTGTCGTTTATTTTCCTGAACATTTGCAGGTGTTTTGTTTTGTTTTGTTTTGTTTTGTTTTGTTTTGTTTTGTTTTGTTTTGTTTTGTTTTGTTTTGTTTTGTTTTGTTTTGTTTTGTTTTGTTTTGTTTTGTTTTGTTTTGTTTTGTTTTGTTTTGTTTTGTTTTGTTTTGTTTTGTTTTGTTTTGTTTTGTTTTGTTTTGTTTTGTTTTGTTTTGTTTTGTTTTGTTTTGTTTTGTTTTGTTTTGTTTTGTTTTGTTTTGTTTTGTTTTGTTTTGTGGCTGGCTAGTACAGGGATCTGAATTTTTGTAGCTGCTTTTGAACTGAATACTTACATCCTTCAGTTTTGAAAAAATTTCTTGAATTGTTTCTTTAATAATTTCCTCCAGTGTATTTCTCTTTTTTTTTCCTAGACCTCCTATTGGTCAGACATTGTACCTACTGTCTGATTCTATAGTTTTCATACTTTTTATCACTTCTTATATATTCCTTCTATTTGTTTCACTTTCTGTGAGATTTCCAAAAATTTGTTTTCAGTCCTCCTATTAATGTTTTACTTTTGCTATTATATTTTTGTTTCAAAGGTCTTTCTTTGAGTATTCTTTTTTATAGCTTTCTGTTCTTGTTTTATTATGTAGTATCTTCTCAGCTCCTAACTCTCTACAGCTATGAAAATATTAATGGTAGTTTTTTACTCTAATTTTTCTTGCATATGGGTGTGTTCAGGCTCGTACTCTGGGGTGTTTCCTCCTCTCAGTACAGCTTCCTCATATGGAACTGAATGGGCTGGGGTTTTCTTACCACAGAATTATGCTTTGGGGGTCACCACACCCACAGGGCAAAGTCAAATACCTCAAATCTTAGTTTATAACTGGTCTGTCAAAATGGATCAGACAAGACTCAGCCTTGTACTTAGCCCACATGGGGTTCTTTCCCTGAGGAACCAGTTTCTGAGGAGACTGGTTGGCTCAGCCCTCATATTTGAATATTCATCCATATATTGTAGCAGGCAGAGTCACCTAGATCACAATGCATCTTCTCAAATGGTCCACTCTAAAAGATGTTGCAACAATTAAATCAGTGTCAGTCTATAGACGGAAGGGTCACTAAACTCTCAGTGTCTATTCTGGGTTCTTCCTAGGTTTGTGTTACCCAAAATAGTCCTTATTTATGCTGCATGCATTCCCAGGACCCTCTCCTTGCAGTAATGCTGACTGACTTCTGGTCCTACAGATACGTTGGTGCAGCGATTGATCTCCGAGGGATCTCAGGCCTTCGGACGTTCAGAGTTCTAAGAGCTTTAAAAACAGTTTCTGTGATCCCAGGTGAGCTGCTTCAACCAGCATATTTATCCACAGAGCATATGTTAGTTTTCACAGCCTCAGGCTTTTCTTTGATTTTCACAAATACTCATCTAAGAGACAAAAAGACTGAGGCTTAGAGTGTTGGAAAACACAAGCTCAAGGCCTCATCACTAGTAAGATGCGGTGCGAACGAAAGCCTAATGTCCTGATTCCTAGGTCAATCCTCTGTCCACTTACCACATGGCCACACACTTGATAAATGACAAAAGGGTTATGTCATCATTTTCTGCTCATGTTGTGGGGTTCAGGAAAGGCCCCCAGTTGGAGTCACATTTATACCTTAAACTAAAGGTTTGAACTTGGAAATGGGAAGCAGGGAGAGAGCAGTCCTAGGCGCTTCACTATTTCCACAAATCTAAAAGCCTGAGCCCCAGTTCTGTCTTTGGATCTCCAGAGAAGAAAATAATTAGGCAATTCTTGATTATAGGGAATTCAGAAACAAAAGCTGTCCATCAAAGCTCATCTTACTGGCCTCCATGATCTTGACTGTCACTAGTAGCCCAGTGACTGTTTCTCATCCCCCCACTAGGTTGATGGTGGGGATGGTGAGGCCAGAGACCAAGTAAACCTCCTGAAACAGACTCAACACTTATCCTTCATGTCCTGATGGGTTATCTCCCCTCACCCCTGAGACTCCGTGAATTTGTTCTCTCATCTGTAAAAAAGAAACACTCATTCTAGAGTGGAAGACTCTTTCTACCGTTCCATGTCTGGCTCTGCAGAGAAAGATTGGACACTCTGTGCCAATTTCCACAGGGCAAACCTCTTCATGAAGAGAGCCATAGTTGTACCCCTTGGTATTCATCTCACCCACTCTTAGCCAGGAAGACCTGAGTCATGTTTACAAGAACTGGCTTGTCCAGATTCCTGCTTCTGCCTCTTCTCTCACCTCTAGCCACCTTGATTCATGTTCCAGAATCTACCTGTGATTCCACAAATACTCCATGACCTTTTCCACCTCCCAGCCTTTGGCTGTGCTGCTCCTTCTTTCAGGATGTCCTTTACCTACTGAAGGAGACTCCCTAGTCTTTCCCAACTTCCCCACACTCTACCCCACCCCACCCCATTTCCCTTGCCCCCTGAGTTTCAGATAAGTGCTGCTCCTCTGTCTGCCCATCTGCTTGATGATGCTATGAAATTCCCCTCAATTGTCAGACAACCCCACCACACATCAGTGCCTTAATCATCACTCAGTTCCCAGCCCAGGTACTGACAAGTGAGTAGTGCTCAATGGATTATTTGTCGATCAAAATGACAAACCAAAGATAGATTCCAGATTGCTTTCCTGGTCAAGCTCTTTCTTCTACCTGTGAAGCTGCTCTCCTAAAGAAGTTGATTTCATTTGCTAGAGCAACAAATCATCTCTCCTTAAACAAGCAGGGATCCCATCTTTGCTGCCAGCTGTGCTTAGCACAGGTTCTCTCTGTTTCTGCTTCATTGTTTTTCGTGGTCACACTCTACTGCTAAGTTCATCTCTCTGTGTCTTTGTATCTATGTCTCTCTCTTTCTCTTTGTCTCTCTATCTTTTTCTCATTCTATCTCTTTGGCACCTCTCTCTCTCTCTCTCTCTCACACACACACACACACACACAGAGTGAGGCTCATGTGTCCCAAGCCTCAAGCTTCCTCCTAACACACACACACACACACACACACACAGAGTGAGGCTCATGTGTCCCAAGCCTCAAGCTTCCTCCTAGAACTGAGATGAGGTCAGAAAAATGTCAAATGGCTGGAGTGAAGTCAATAGCCTCATGCCTAGCACAGTGCCTGGAACATAGTAGGTACTCAACTATTATTTTTGTTAATTGAATTGCTAATGTCAGAAATTTATTAGCCTTAAGATGATAAGAAGTTCATTGCCTGAGTCTCAGTTTCCTTGTCTTTATAATGAGGACAATAGTCCCTGCCTGTCTTCCTCTCACAGTAATGGCAAGGATCAGATGAGAAACTGGGCTTGGAACTGCCCTGGAGTTTGTAAATGCTCCACAACTGTGTGTAGAGAGGGGACAGGATGGCAAGATGCATGCGTGTGCTCTGTATGTGCTGCCTCATCCAAATGGGGATATCACTGTCATCTTCCCACAGGGCTGAAGGTCATTGTGGGGGCCCTGATCCACTCGGTGAGGAAGCTGGCTGACGTGACCATCCTCACCATCTTCTGCCTGAGTGTCTTCGCCCTGGTGGGCTTGCAGCTGTTCAAGGGCAACCTCAAGAACAAATGTGTCAGGAATTCCACGGCTGTCGATGGGGTGGCCAATTCCTCATCTCATGGAAAAGGTGAGTGGAATTTCTACCATAGGGACTGAGGTCTGGTTGGGACCTTGGGATCAATGGACATTGGAGCTAGGGGTGTGTAGCCTCTGCACATCTGTATAAGTATATATTTTGATTTCTTTCCTGATGAAATGCTTCTCCGGAGTTGTGTTCTACTTTTGGGCTCCCCATTTCCTGTTGCCCAGTGTCCCTTTTGGAATGAAATGAGCTACAAATCCAGAGGCAAGCCACAAGTCATTCTGCCTCTGCTGCAGGAGACTTAGAGCTGAAGTCACTGCTCAGCTCTTCTCAGATGCGACTTTACACCTTCTAAGTGTCCCAGTGTGCCCACTAAGTGCATGTAGCTGAGGGAGCTCGCCTCAGACAGAACACAGGAGGTGTTGCCTTCGCCACACAAGGCTTGAGTTGGAGGGCTCAGAACCATCTGTGAGGCTTAATTTTTTCCTTTCTTTGGCAGATTTGTACGTTAATAAGCCAGGCACTTCTGATCCCTTACTGTGCGGCAATGGATCTGGTGCAGGGTGAGTGCCCAAACCATGACAAAGCATCAAGGCCTAATAGGTCTTTCTCCACCTTGTCCTCAGCATTTTCTGGGCAGACACTGGATCGCAGGTCCTGAGGAACATGTAGAAACAAATAAGTCATGGTCTTTGCCATCCCAGAATGCATGGGGAGGAGTGTATTGAGTTAGCTTTTGCTGCATAGCAAATGACCTCAAGCTTGTGACTTAAAACAGCAACCATATATTTAACTCATAATTCCATGCATCAGCATTTTGGGCTGGGATATCCCCTGGACACTGGCTGGCATTGAGTGGGCTCATTCATGCATCTGCAGGCAGTAGACAGATTAGCTGGGAAATGGCTGGTCTAGGATGCCCTGTCTCTGCTCTGTGTGGTCTGTCATCCCCCAGCAGGCTAGTCTGGGCTTGTTCTCCCAGCAGAGGCAGGGTTCCAAGAGAAAGAGTGGAAGTGCAAAAGGCCTCCTGAGGCCTAGACTTAGAACTGGCATAATATCACTTTTTCTGCATTCTATTGACCAAAGCAAGTCAGGGATCAGTCTAGATCCAAGGGTCGGTGAAATAGACTCCACCTCTTGGTAGAGGAAGCTGAAAGGTCATATTGCAAAGGGGTTTGAACACAGGGAGGGGAAGAATTGTGGTCATTTTTGCAATCATTTTTCCAATCTACTCCAGGAAGGAGCTAACATTTATTAAATATATTTGTGTCACATATTCTACATTTAATCATCATGGCTAACTCCATCCTATGGTTTTCATTATCTTCATATAACAGAGGAAGAAACACATACATCAGACTGCAATTTCAACTTCTTACAGAGGCCAGAGACATGATAAATGAGTGGAGTGGGCCAGGTGGGAACCAAGGCAACTGAGAGTTCATGCCCCAGATAAAGGAGAAGCCACTGCTGGGTCCAGATTTTGGTTGCAATGTGGAAATGTGGGTCCACTGCTTCAAACATTTAAAAGAGAGATGGGAGATTTATATTTTTATGTAAAGTTTCCCAACTATAAATATTGGCTACCAGTTCCAAAAAATGTCTACATATTTTGGAGTCAAATAAAATATTTCTGCAGGCCAAATTCAGCCTGTAAGCTGCCAGTTTGCAATCTTTCATATGTGCACATAAAGATACTGAATTGAGGAGAACAAATGTGCCAGAGTCTCCATGGGATGGAGAAACATGGAGAGGTGATAGTGTGACCCAAGAAAGAAGGCTTCCTGGAGGTGGTGGTTGAGGTGAGTGTTCAAGGGCAGGTAGGATGTCTCCAGCCTGGGTGAATGAGAGATGGTTTGGATAAAGGCCATTCCAGGTGGCAGAACAGAATGTGAAACAAAGCTAAGGGGAGAGGACCCCTCAGTTCTGCCTGCTACTTGGGCCACTGGAGTGAGGTATGCAGTTCAGGCAACAGATCAGAAAGGCCCATCTCTCCCACTGCCACAGCTGGGAGCCTGGAAGATCAGGGCTCACAACGCCCCACTCCCTGAATGGCTGATGGCCCCACATTGCCCAAGTGGAGCCAGGTGGAACCTGCATGAGGCTCCACCTTAATCAGATCACTAGGAAAACGATCTCAGGTAGAGCTAGAGCTGCGGGGTGGGGACAAACAGGAGAATTTGCTCAACATCAGGCTCATTGGCCTCTTTCTTCACTAATGCACTTGGCATTTGGTTCTTTGGCTCAGGAAAAGGGTTGTTCTGACATCAGTTTTCATTTGCTTTTGACTGAAATTTAAACCAAGAACACCTTCAATGTCCTTTTCTTGTCTACATGATGGCATTTCTCAAGACGATGGTGCCAGAGCAGCCTAAGCACTTTCCATGGTAAAGTTGTGGGGTCCATCTATGGGCACCCCTAAGCTCCTACAGAGGCCAAGCCTCCTGCTGGGCAGGCCCCAGCCAGGCAGCAGAGGAGTGGGCTGGGATGGCAGGAGAGGCCAGCACGCTGAGCAAAGGCCCACACTGATCAATGGTACTGTAGGAGGAAAGTCTGGAATCTCCAGGTGAAGAACAGGTACTAGAAAACACCTTATGATTTTCAGCATTCTTTCACATGTTATTCTAGTTCATCTTTTCAGTAGCTTCTGAGGTTACAAACAGCAGGAATTTTAACTTGCATTTTATATACAACATTGCTACATTGTATTTATTACAATATTTGCTATGTTGAATATTTGCATTTTATATACAATATTTGCTGCATACAATATTTGCAAGAGACCTTGCACAGTGGCCTCATTTATTCCTCAGAGCAGTGAACAGTTGCTACACTGAGCAGTTAGCTGTTGATGTGTAGTGGCTACAGTGGGGTTCCATGGAAATAAGGCTGCCCTCAGAGTTAATTAGAAAGCCTACAGGTAATGGGTTGACAGTTCCTTGAGCAAACCAAGAGACTGCCTTTAAATGTGGGTCTACAGAGTCAGGGAATTTCAAATCTCCATCCAAGATGGAGAGACTTGGAATTGATTATAATTAAGTTGTCAGAGCCCTAATGAATTTTATGGGTCTTGGGGTTGTGTGTTCACATGGATGTCTGGAATAAGGAGAGGGTCAGAGGTTGGTGTTGATAAAGGAATCCTGGGAGTAAAAGAATCTGAAGCTATAAACAAGACACTACTGTTACCTTGACCAGGCCATTCCCACTGAGCTGAGAGAGTCTTCTTGACATCAACTCATCCCCTTATTATGAGAGAAAGAGAGGAGTCCAGCACTCCCCACCTCAAAACTCGCCAAACAGCATCTTTAATCGGCCTTCCTTCATAGGCCAGTCTTCAGAAGGAGGCTGGGCTGACTCAAGTATGGGGCTACTTGATGGTTATATTTCTCCTTTTAAATAAATATGCTGGTACCTGTATGGTTTTAGGCAACTGACTTCTGCCTGAACCCCAACTTCCTCATCTGTAAGGAGGAAGTGGGGTTGAGATGATTATAGTGTTTGTAAGGCACTTAGGGGAGAGAGAGGTATACGATAAGTGCTCAGTAAGTGGAAAGTGTTATTTTCATTGTTATATATAATTGGTCAGTGAACTTGGCTAATATGAGTCTTCCTTTGATAGACAACTCTGCAGATGATGCTGACAGGCTCGAGTTTTAAGTCTGCATTAGTGCTACTCACTCTCCCTTCACTAGTGTGAACTGGCAAAGAGCTTGACACCTTATGGAATTACAGCTCAGCAGTTGGCTGGCCTTCCCCAGGCCACATCCCTATGTATGAAACTCAGGAGTAAAAGTATCAATATCCCCATCCCATGGATGAGAGAAACTGAGGCCTAAAGAGATTAAGTGTCCAAGGTCATGCAACTAATAAGAGGAAGGCCAGGCCTTGAACTCCGATCTCTGACTTCAAACCCCATGGTCTTCCTGCAGCCCTGGGCTGCCTTCCCCCAAATAGGCAGAGGGCTGTGCAATGGATGACCTTCTCTGTTCTTGCTGCAGCCACTGCCCTGATGGTTATATCTGCCTGAAAACTTCTGAAAACCCGGATTTTAACTACACCAGTTTTGATTCCTTTGCTTGGGCTTTCCTCTCACTGTTTCGTCTCATGACACAGGATTCCTGGGAACGCCTCTACCAGCAGGTATTGATCTGTATGTCCCCATAAAGATTTGATTGAAGGCTGGTGGGCCAGCCGCATGGCTACATTTTTTTCTGGAGGATCCTGACTTAACTTCAGCAGCCCATGTGCTATAGGTACAGGTTTCTCTTCTTTCCCTTGAATCTGCAGACCCTGAGGGCTTTTGGTGGGCCAGCTGCATGGCTACATTTTTTTCTGGAGGATCCTGACTTAACTTCAGCGGCCCATGTGCTATAGGTACAGGTTTCTCTTCTTTCCCTTGAATCTGCAGACCCTGAGGGCTTCTGGGAAAATCTACATGGTCTTTTTCGTGCTTGTCATTTTCCTGGGATCCTTTTACCTGGTCAACTTGATCTTGGCTGTGGTCACTATGGCATATGAGGAGCAGAACCAGGCAACCACTGATGAAATTGAAGCAAAAGAGAAGAGGTTCCAAGAGGCCCTTGAGATGCTCCGGAAGGAACAGGAGGTTTGTGAGGGGCAGAAGTTTCATGAAGTCAGTTGCAGGCTGTACATTCTTGGACAGAGGTCTGGACCAGCCACTTAGGTTAGGGCTACCATTCTAAGGAACTGCGGGAGGATTCATCTTACCTCAGGGATCCTCTTAGGTCAGATTTTCTAAAAAAAAAAAAAAACCTGGCAGGATTCTTGTGCAAGTCATTTATTGAAGTGCTCTCAGGAGAAGGGAGTGAAGGAAGCAGGATGGGGCAGGGGGTGGGACTAAACAAGGAGTGGTCTCAGGAGGAGACCAGCTTCAGCCTGCTCCCATGGGAAGCTCTAGAGCTTGACTTGTATCACAGAGTTAGCCCTACCTTGAGGAAAGGGGGCTGGCCTTTTGTTACCCTGTACCTGCCCCAGGTGCAGACAGCCAAAAGAAATTTTCTGCGGAATGCTGCAGGTGTGAGCCATTAGCAGCTACCACTCAAATGGCTAGGGATGGGTGGATTGACCTGGTAAAAGAGACCTGGGTAGGGCAGCAACAGAGTCTACTACAGAGACACATTTAGCTAAGCCCAACCAGATGCTGTTGGCTGCAGCTGCTGTTCTCTATCCTCAGTTGCTGGCAACACTGGGGATTGACACAGCCTCTCTCCACTCCTACAATGAATCACATTTAACCTCCAAAAATGCCAGTGAGAAAAGACTCAGAAAGAAGCCAAGAGCGTCAGAGGGCTCCACAGATGACAACAAGTCACCCCAATCTGAGCCTTACAACCAGCAAAGGATGGTAAGGGGGCTCAGGTTTATGCTCTAAATGTTACCTACCTTTGCAGCTCCTGTGGGCAATGGGTTGAAGTGGGAAGTGGTTTCTAGCAGGGAGAGAGCTGGAGGCACAGAGATTAGTAGGATGTTTTAGTAATCCAGACACCCCCTCCCAAATGATAGATGGGGAAAAGGGTGAATTACAAAGACTTTCTGGAAGGGGTGGGGCTGATGTCAACTACATTGGGATTTTGGAATGTGGGAAAAGGAGAGACAAGTCCAAGATGACTCCCATGTTTAAGGAGCAAGTGGTGATTCTAAGACAGGAGCTCTGGAAAAAGAACCCAGGTTTGTAGGGAAGGTGGGGAGTCCATATTGGACATGCTGACCTTGAGGTGTCTGTGGACATCAAAGGTCAGCTTCCCTCTGACGCTCCGATCTGCAGTTCTGGAGCCGGGGGCGGGGAGGGAGGGGAGGAGGGGCTGACCGTGGTTCTGAAATCATTCACGGGCTTCTTTCTGACCTCATGCCTTGGGCCCTGCAGCTCAAGCTGTCACCTGTTGTTGGCACAGAAGATCCCAGTACCCATCTCTGTGACACAACCCGGCCTGGGAATGGCTTCAGTACCTCACCTCATACCTGTAGCAATTCTCCACTCTCCCCCCACACCATAAATTTCTGCCTCCCACTCCAAGACTCCCACTCCAACTTCCCTCACCCCAATTCCTCCCGTCACCTCCCTGCCCATTGAAATTCCTGTGTACCCCAAATATGGCCTTTCCATATGCATAGGCCTTAAGGTAATATTCCCTTTGTGGTAGGGTAGTTCCCATACCAATAGTATGGAAAAAGGGATCAAAATGGCTAGTTTTCAGGACTTCTGCTCCTCTCTTTCCTCTCAATCATTTTTCTTGTGCTCGCCTGGAAAACGTTCTACTTTTTTGCAATACCAGGTAGTTCCCATACCAATAGTATGGAAAAAGGGATCAAAATGGCTAGTTTTCAGAACTTCTGCTCCTCCCTTTCCTCTCAATCATTTTTCTTGTGCTCGCCTGGAAAACGTTCTACTTTTTTGCAATACCATCTCCCCAACCCTCAGATCTGTGTGTGCATCTACATACACAGACACACTTACATGTACCCTGGCCCCAGTGACACACCCACACTGCAGCATTTATCTGCGTCTGTACCTTTCTCTTCCTTCTCTGTCTCTTTTGAGTAACACCTGGTGTGCACAGAGCACAGTTCAGATGGTGTTTCAAAGGAGATTTGACTAGGGCTCTGACAATCACAGAACAGGATGAATCACAGCTTCCATGGAAATGTCGATGACGCTCTGAATTGGGCTTTAATCTCTCCAATCAGTCTGCCCCACACGGATTAGTACCTGGATGTCCAATAATTGTTTGGTGCATGTGTTTGTCTCTCCAATTAGGCTTGCCTTCAAGGGGAAAAATAGTAACTGTGTCTTGTTTATTCAAAATACTAGGTGCTTGGTATAAAGAGATGACTAAACCATGGTCCCTTTACAAAGAACTTCCATTTGTGTGAAGGAGGCAGATATAAAAACAGCTATGTGTTACATACTATATTAGAGACACGTACATGGTGTTTTGGGAATAAAGGAGGAGACATCCACTCTTATGGGGGGTGGGCTTGTATCAGGAAAGGCTTCCTGGAGGAGAGGATAATTGAGGTGAGTAGTAGAGTATGTAGATGTTCCTCCAGTAACTGAAGACTTGGGAGGGTCTGGGGAGGAGTATTTTCCAGGCAGAAAGAAGAACATGTACAGTAGTCCCCCTTTATCTACAGGGGGATACGTTCCAAGACCCCCTGTGGATGCCTGAAACCACAGATATTACCGAACCCTATGTGTAGTATACATATATACTATGGTAAAGTTTAATTTATAAGTTAGGCACAGCAAAAGATTAACAACAATAACTAATAGTAAAATAGAATAATTATAACAAAATATGCCAGCATCACTACTCTTGTGGTTTTGGGCCATTATTAAGTAAAATAAGGATTACTTGAACACAAGCACTGCAACGTTGTCACGCTCATTCTGAAAACCATCTACTAAGTGACTAATGGACGGATAGCATCTACAGCATGCAGTCACTGGACCAAAAAAGGATTCACATCCCTGGCAGGATGCAGTGGGACAGTGTGAGATTTCATCACACTACTCAGAACAGTGTACAATTTAAAACTTATGAATTGTTTATTCCTGGAATTTTCTATTTAATACTTTTGGAACACAGTTGACTTCAGGTAACTGAAACCATGGAAAATGAAACCATGGAAAAGGGGGGACTACTGTGTGTGAAAAGACAGGGAGCACCATTTGGGTACTTCTTTAACGCTAACTGTTTGATTGGAGTCCATTCAAGAAGGCATTCCCATACGCATAACCAATAAAATAAAATAAAATAAAAAGAAGAAGGCATTCCCTTCATCTTTTCTCAGGTATATTCATCTGCTAAATAAATCTTGGACAGTTTTTACATAAAGCCACTTTCTGACCAACAGCAATGAGATAGAGATGGATGATAAGACATAGGAGAGACACAGCAGGGGTTTCTGGAAACCCACAGGAGAGCAGTTGGCCTGCTTGGGTGATGCATTTCAAGGCAATTCTAATGCTTAGATTCAGAAGTCATTGCCCATAATTCACAAAATAGATTAATTCTGAAATAATTGGTGGCCAAAGAGGCACTGGCTATCAAATACAGGACCAAAATTTTCTTGTTTCTTCATTGGTTTGCTTGGTGCCCAAGTGCAAAAAACTCATCATTCCATCTTTAATATGGACTTTCCAATTCTGCTCCTTTGCCTCAAAAGTGGGCAGGATTCATGGATTTTTATGAGTTCTGTACTCTTTGGACCTGTATTCTAGACAAAGAGTGCTCTATTTATAATACCAGGCTTGTAGTGATGGCTGTTGAACAGGACTGGATTCCAAATCATCAAGAAAAGAAACTCTAGTTACGTGGAATAAGGGAATAAGTAAGGAAGATTCTAGTTAGCAAGATGCCCCACCGTAGTAGTTTAGTAAATAAAAAGAATTAAGGAAGAAGGGAAGAATCAAGCAGTCTGCTCAGAATTTGGTAGAAAGTCAATGTTTAGATTTTAGAATACAATATTTGTCCTTTGGACAGAATTGATGGTTTGTGATGGGCATGCTCCCATGGTGGTCATGGGAAATAGCTAACCCAGCACACTAACTCTCTGGGGGATCTGGGCCAATGAATTAGCTCTTTTCCTCTGGCATCTGTAAGCCACACAGTTCCCTCAGTGGAAGATTTTGATGGGAAATGTTTATTGATTTGGAAGAATGGCATTATTCTTCCAGGAAATTAGGCTGCAACTCTTCCTTCAGTCTTTCTATTGTTGACTGTTCAGAGCTTGCTTCTATGGATCCTGGAAGCTCATTATACTAGAAACCTCTTGTCTCCTCCTTTGCAACACAAACTCTCACACTCATACAGACTGGATCTAATGAATTGTACAATCTAATTTTCACGTAATAAAGTGCACTCATTCATTCAACAACCACTTACATATTCCAGTACTGGTGTGCATAATAGTCTCCTTAGGTCATAACTTTGCATATGGAAAAGAGGACTTTAGACAGCTTTGTATAGCTCTGCAGCCAAAGGCTGGCAAATAGCTGACTCATCCAGGTGACAAGGTTGTCCTCTGACATGTTCTTGGCCCTGATGACGTATTTGCTGATCTTACGCACCCTGTAATCTTTCCCCTCTCCTGTCATTTCCCCAGGTCTGTCTAGAATACCCCAGGAGAATAAGGACAGGGAAATGGGAGTGAGTGGGGAAAGTGTTGAGCTCTAGATTTGCTGAAGGACCAACTTCCAGCCATTTTTTCCTGCTCATTTGGGGCAATGCTCAGTCTTTCTTAGGTCTCTCCTCTGGAAGACGCCGGGCTAGCCATAGCAGTGTGTTCCATTTCCGGGCCCCTGGCCAAGACATCTCATTCCCTGATGGGGTCACAGATGAGGGAGTCTTTCCTGGAGATCACGAAAGCCATCAGAACTCCCTGCTGTTGGGCAGGGGTACTGGCCAGCAAGCCTCCCTCCCTCGGAGCCCACTGCTTCAACTCCCCAAGCCCAGCTCCACGCATGCAGAAGATGGACACCAGACGCTGCCTACTAGTGAGCTTGCCCCTGGAGCCATCGAAGTCTCGGTGAGTTTGTGAATGCTCCGGACTCCCTCGGGCTACCTTCCAGCTAGAGGCCTTGGGCCTAGAAGCCCTGAGCGTCACCAATGGGAGGGTCCTTTAGTCATCATTCTTTCCAGCACTTCCCATCCCACTCCCATTTTACAGACAGGTAAAGACCCAGAGAGGTTGGGTTTTCTCAAGGTCAAACAAGTTTCCTGGTTTACTCTGAAGTACAGCGATACAGGTCATTTTCCATATGACCCCATGCTTCTTCTCAGTGTTTCTCTGCCCCCACTCACCATCATTGCTTTGGAGAGAAGCCTGCTTATTCCCTGGGTGACTGTGAGAAAAACTGAAGACCTTTTCTTCTTCCTGGGTTTCAGTCCTAGCTGTGCCATTTTACCAAGTGAGTCACCTTTAGCAAATCCCTGTTGAATTTGGACTCCAAATGGTTTGTGCAGTGCTGAATCAGCTGCTGTGGGCCTTGGACTTCCCAAGTTCAGGATGTGTGCTGGGTTTCAGTCCTAGCTGTGCCATTTTACCAAGTGAGTCACCTTTAGCAAATCCCTGTTGAATTTGGACTCCAACTGGTTTGTGCAGTGCTGAATCAGCTGCTGTGGGCCTTGGACTTCCCAAGTTCAGGATGTGTGTGACTATAGTTATGGGCTGGCATAGAACCAAGACAGAAATTCCAGTGAAAAACTTCAGAGGGAAGCATCAAAAACATTGTATTAGACAATGTTATGATCTGTTTAGGGTCCTATAATAGAATACCATAGACTGGATGACTTATAAGCAACAGATATTTATTTCTCACATTTCTGAAGGCTGGGAAGTTCAAGATCAAGGCACCTGCAGATTTGGTGTCTGGGGAGGTCTTGCTTCATAGATGGTGCCTTCTTACCATGTCCTCACGTGGTGGAAGATAGGAGAGAGCTCTCTGAGCTTTACAAGGGCACTAATCCCATTCATGAGGATTCTACCTTCATCACCTAATCATCTCCCAAGGGCCCCACCTCCTAATACCTGGGGGGTTAGTATTCCAACATAGGAATTTGGGGCAGGACACAAACATTCAGTCTATTACAGACAACTAACGGTTGGACAATCAAGACACACAAATGTTCCCTGCAGAAAGAAAGACTGAGGAACTGGAACTGGGCTGTGCACTGGGAAGGGAAATGGGAGAAGAGAAGTCAGGAAAGTCCACTGTGGAATAGGAATTCTATGTAAGTGTCACATGCACTGCCTAGAGGATGTCTCATAATGACTGCCTGGCCCTCTGCTCCTGCAGCTTTCATCTCCCTTTGGTAGGAACCCCAGAGACCCTTAATGCAGTCCCATCCTCACCCTGGTGCCCAGGTCCCGCCCTGGGGAAGGAGTTTGCAGAGCCTCAGGTGAGCTCAGGTCACCCAACTAACTGCTAGCCTAAGCTCTGGTTCCATCCCAACTCTGTGTCCTGGTCCTCATGCCTAAGCTCTGACTCCAAGTTCAAGCACCAGCCCCATTTCTCCAAGCTTGACTGCAAAGGATCATGGTATCACTGGGCAGCTCATACCATATGGGACTGGCCAATAAGAGGCTGAATGATCCGTCTTTGCCTGTGAAAACTTCAGGTTGGGGGAGAGTCCTGACTCTGTTTGTATCTCAGCAGGCATCTGATGCAGGCCAAAAGAAGGATTTCTTGTCAGCAGAATATTTGAATGAACCCTTCCGAGCCCAGAGGGCAATGAGTGTTGTCAGTATCATGACCTCCATCCTCGAGGGTAAGTGCTGCTCATTGTAACATCCATCTACTGTGCCATGTCATGATGAGTCCCTGTGTGAGCAGCAGAAGAAATTTCCCTAACCTCCTACTTATGCTCTAAGCCCCATCACCCTTTATCAATGTGGTTTTTTCATGTGCATAATTTTTCAAAAACAGAAGAATTCAATGAATGAAATGCCCTAGTTCATCTCTTGTTCAAATTAGCATCTGCTTCATATGTATTCACAAAACTGGATTCTGAAAAGTGATCTAGCATGCACCAGAGAATTTCAGGCCACCTCTCAGGTATGCAAGAAATTTAACAGTCTTTAATTTTCTAACATGGCAAAAGTATCCTAACATTTTTCACAGCTGTAACTTTCACAATGGTAAGTTAATTTCTGTCTCAAGTCTCCATTATGCTGAACATTGGGAGACAATTTAAGTAAATTAATCAGTCAATTTAATTAAATCTTTGTCTATTCTGGGTTCTACCAACCAAGTGGAAATCTACTCTTTCTCCCCAGGGATATGTCTCAGTTCCAGTTGCTAACACTAAGCCAAGGGGTGGAGGAAGAGTGGCACTGGGATGGCCACCTGTCCACACACATTCCCGCAGAGCATGATTGTATCCTCCTCACCCTGAGTATGAGGCCTGTTCTAATCCAGCATTTATTTTACCTCAGCATATGGAGAATATGGCCTTAGTCATATCCAGTTATTTATCCCCACCACAAATTANTTCAAATTAGCATCTGCTTCATATGTATTCACAAAACTGGATTCTGAAAAGTGATCTAGCAGGCACCAGAGAATTTCAGGCCACCTCTCAGGTATGCAAGAAATTTAACAGTCTTTAATTTTCTAACATGGCAAAAGTATCCTAACATTTTTCACAGCTGTAACTTTCACAATGGTAACTTAATTTCTGTCTCAAGTCTCCATTATGCTGAACATTGGGAGACAATTTAAGTAAATTAATCAGTCAATTTAATTAAATCTTTGTCTATTCTGGGTTCTGCCAACCAAGTGGAAATCTACTCTTTCTCCCCAGGGATATGTCTCAGTTCCAGTTGCTAACACTAAGCCAAGGGGTGGAGGAAGAGTGGCACTGGGATGGCCACCTGTCCACACACATTCCTGCAGAGCATGATTGTATCCTCCTCACCCTGAGTATGAGGCCTGTTCTAATCCAGCATTTATTTTACCTCAGCATATGGAGAATATGGCCTTAGTCATATCCAGTTATTTATCTCCACCACAAATTAAATTGTCCTGTTCTGGAGTAGGGATACATAACCTTAGATATTGGCATGTTCCTGAGAAGGGGCCCTACATGCTTTTATCCCAGCCCTGGACTGAATCCTAATTTGGGGGGGGGAGTGTGGGAGCAATAGAAACCCCCAAAATGTTTGAGGGATTGGAAAACAGAGCCAATCTCTGCCTTACTTTCTAGCTGAAGCTAGAGATGGCAAGCCTTAGAGAGAGAAGCACGTGCCTAGTATGGCACAGAAACTGTAGAGTAGACCTGGCTGGTAATGTAGCTGGTAGAGAAGGCCTGAGGCAGCCTCAGAGAGTGCCCTGTGGCTCCAGAATGACAGGAGAATATCTGGATGATGACTTCATCCCCAATAAAGGCTATGGAAAGAGGGCAATGAAAGCCAAAGAGGGAATCTGGAGGGGCAAAGAGGGAAGAACCATCTTCATGGACTCTCCCACCAGAGACCAGATGGGAACTATAACTCAAGTAAAACGCACTTAGAAGTGACTAAGGACCAGATCAACTCTCCACCAACCTTGAGCTCCCCTAAACTCAGACACAACCTCAGATAATAAAATAGTATCAGAAACTGAATTAACCAAAAGAAAGTGCCCAGGTGGGGGACTTGAAGTATAAATTGAATTCAACTATGGGGGCAAAAAACACCCTTAAGTTACATTTCTTGCATACCCCAGTTTGTGTTTAGATAAATATGTATCCATTCCTCAACAAGAGTGTGTACAGACTGTCATATTATTTTTCCTCATTGATAATTATTTAATAATCACTTTTCATTGTAATTAATAGTGTCTGTACTCCTAACAGTTTTTCATAGCTGCATGGAACTTCGCCATGCCACTATGCCTGTAATTTTTTGTTGGCCAAGTGGGTTTCTTGGATTTTTTTTTTTTTTGTCTATTAGTCATCAAACAGCAAACATTAAATACAAACAAATTGCTTTTTCATTTATTCCCCAGAGCTGTTATGCTTCCTCCTTCCCTCTTTTTTCACTTATTCACTCACCAATGAACATTTGTTGAATGCCTGTTATGTGCTAATATTGTTCCGGGTGCTGAAGATTCAGCGGTGAATGTGATATAAGCCTGCTCTCATGGAAACCACATCCTGGGAGGAAGGAAGGGACTGATGACATACACAAATATATATTCAAATAATAATGAGAAGCAGGGGAAAAAACAAAGTAGGGAAGGAGATGGAGAATAGGGAGTTGCAGAAGCCATTCTCTTTAAGGAGACCAGAAATCTGAATGAGGTAAGGTATCAGCCATGGGAGAACTGGGGCAGCAGGGGAGGTATTTGAAAGCAGCTTGAATAGAGATGGTAACTTTGAAAAGGTGCAAGTGGATAAGACGACATAGGGAGGATTAAATAAGAAAGACTGGGTTAGACTACTTAGACTGTAGTTCTAAGAAACTACAATATTTAATGGTTGAGCAGNAAGAGATGGAGCCAGCAGAAGAGACTGAGAAGGATTGCATAGAAATAGAAGACCTAGAATAGAATGTAAGGCCAAGAGTCTAAATTCCTTCAGGAAGAATACAAAGGCCAATAGAGGCAAGGCTAAAGAAAGGTCAGGAAAAATAAAGCCTGAAAAGGGTCCAGAGGATTTAGTCATATGGATGTCTTTGGAGATTTGATCAAAAGAGAATTGGATAGCATTTTTCAAGCCTTGCAGTGGGGAAGTCTTTCTATGCAAGGCATAAAAGCAAGAAAACAAAGAAAAACACTGATAAAGTGGACTATGTACAAATTTTTTAATTACTTATGCAAAAAGGCACTGTTAGCAAAATTTGGGAACATGCAAATATTTCTACAAACTCATTTTTTT
>NW_007726411.1:653884-658224 GCF_000696425.1 Galeopterus variegatus | reverse complement strand
AACTGAATTTGGAAAAAGGTGAAATCTGGATTCCAGGGGCTGCAGACAGAAAAAGAGGGGAAAAAGCGGAGACGGTGAAGTGTAGAAAACTCTCACAAGGAATTTTGTTGTTAAGGGGGCAGTAGATGAAGAAGAACATGGGGTCCAGGGAGACCTTTTTCAAAGGTGAGATATAAAGAAAGCATGTTGACATGCTGATGGGAATGGTCCAGAAGGGAGAGAAGGGAATGACCCAGGTCTTGAGTAGGTGAGAGAGGAAGTGGGAGGGGTAGAGCACCTCACACACAGTGAGGGACATAAAGGCAGAACAAGGGACGGACTTGCAGATACATTGGAGACTTATGGTAGGAAGAGGAGAAAGTTCTTTGTGAGCAACTTTATTCTCTGAGTGAAATAAAATCGGAGAGTGGGGAGTAGAGATGAAGAGCTGGAGGTTGGAGGAGAGAAGAGGAACTGAGAAATGGTAGTTTGGAAGACTGAAGGAGTGGACTAAACACAGACACAGTGGGATTTCTGGGCAGGGACAAGCTGGGATCCTGGATCTTTAGTGGGAACAGTAAGCACGGTTGTGTGCTTTTTTCTAGCTAGGTTTAGCTTGTTGGTGGAAGTGCAGAATAGTCTGAAAATTGGGTTTATTCAGAGTTAGGATTTTGCCAGGCAAGTACAATGGAGAAGGACAGGGGTAAAGGAAATGAGGGTCTCTGCAAGGGAGTAGTTAAAGGGATGGATGTGAAATCTAAGCCGGGTAAGTTGAAGAGTAAGGAATGACACAGGTAATGGGGAGTAAAAAATGTATAGCATCAGTGGTTTGAAGGACTGGGATTAGACTGGATTTGCAGGACTAAATGAGCTCAAAAAGTAGGAAATGGTAATCAGGGAGAGAGGGCTAAAGTAGAGATGTTGGACGTAGATGACTACGGGATGGGGGTCCAAGATGACACATGGCTAACAGCTGTCATTGACCACATCTGTAATGCAGAACTCGAGGAGTCCGAACGGAGATGCCCACCCTGCTTGATCAGCTTGGCTCAGAAGTATCTGATCTGGGAGTGCTGCCCCACATGGGTGAAGCTCAAGACAGTTCTCTTTGGGCTTGTGACAGACCCCTTTGCAGAGCTCACCATCACCTTGTGCATCGTGGTGAACACTGTCTTCATGGCCATGGAGCACCATGGCATGAGCGCCACCTTTGAAACCATGTTCCAGACAGGCAACATTGTGAGTGCTCTGGCAGGCATTGCCCACACAGTTAAGGCTGGGGGATTTGGGTGGGGTGGGAGCATGCCATCGATCGTTCGTGTGTTGATCTAGTTAGCTGAGAGCAGAGCAGCAGTGCGGGAGATGTGTGGACACCGGGTTCAGGAAGTCAAGTCTGGAGGGCCAGGCTGAGCTGGTGGGAATTGTTTTGGGACAAACAAGCACAGGAAAGTGGACCGAGACAGCCCTGAGTGTGTTGATCTAGTTAGCTGAGAGCAGAGCAGCAGTGAAGGAGATGTGTGGACACCGGGTTCAGGAAGTCAACTCTGGAGGGCCAGGTTGAGCTGGTGGGAATTGTTTTGGGACAAACAAGCACAGGAAAGTGGACCGAGACAGCCCTGAGCTAGAGCCCTGAGTGACAGAGCCCTAAGCTAGTTCCCCTTTACAGAATATAGGACAGCCACTCGAATTCTCTGGATCTCAGTTGCCTCTACCTTGAAATGAGGATAAATGTCACTTTCCCATCTAGAGACAATCTATGGACTTGTAAATTTCCCTCCAGTCTATTACTTTTATGACTGCAATTAACAATGGCTATGACTTTCAATGCTGTCACTTAAGGACAGAAAGAATGGGAGAAGAAAGGGAAAGATAGTGGGAGGGAAGGGAACATGAAAACGTGTTTGCTGTTGTAACAAAAGCCATCAGGGAGTCAGAACTTTTCTTTTGCATCTAGTTTAGACATGATACTATGTTATATTTTCCTCCATTATTTTTTTAGTATTATTTGCTTTTAACACAATACAATCCATACTAGATTTTACTACATTCTGAGTAAAGTATCTGACTCAGAGAGAGAGCAACTGCCCCAAACCCTGTCCCATCCACAGGAATAATAACAACCAGCTCTATTTGAACTCTTACTCAAGGCCAGGCATATTCTCAGTTGCTCCTCATGGGTTATCTAATTTTATTTTCACAACAACCCTATACAGTAGGTACTATTCTTATCCCCTTTCACGGATGGAAAAACTGAGACACAGAAGGTTAAATAATTTGCCCAAGATCATATAGGCGGGTAAGTGGCCATACCAGGATTTAAACCCAGGCAAACTGGCTCTTGACACTTAACCCCTGGACTAGATCACCTCACAGGACCTGTAATTGTGTGTGTACATGTATGTGCACACACACACATACACACACATGCCCACATGATAAGCAGAAGCTAGAAAGGGTCAGAGTCCTGCCTCCATGTCCACAGTGGGGTCTATCCCACTGGAGGTGGCTTACCAGGACCATCTGGCATTTCTGACTCCTCATGGGCTGCAAACTTAGGTGGAGGGAGTCCCAGAGGAAATTTAACTAATCTTCTCCAGAAATCTCCTTTCCCATAGTCCAGGAATGTAAAATGGACTGTAGTAGGTTCCAGAACACTGTAGAATTAGCATGCCTTACATTTTGGCCGCACCTAGACTAAGAGTTGATGTTCTATTTAAAGTTGATATGAAAAGAAAGAACAGGAAGTGAAGGGAATGTTTATTTCCAAGAAGTCAGCCTACGACTACAGAGGGCCTGATGGAATAGACCTTTGGGCCCACACCCTCATTTTATAGTCAGAAAAATTGAGGCAAAATAGAGAAAAGACCTTTCCCAGTGTGTCAGAGCACAGTTCCATTTTTCAAAAAGAAAGAAAGAAAGGCGTGTGTTTGGTGCCTTTGATGAGTCCGGTGCTTTGTGAATGTTAGCTCGGCATCACAACAGTTCTACAAGGTTATTGTCATCCTCACATCACACAAGAGAACACTAAGACTCAGAAAGGTTAAGTATCCTGCCCAAGGTTGCAAGTTGGTGAGGGTGGAACCAGAGTTGACCCAGGTCTCTCTAGGGAACAGGACCTCAACCCCACCACCCACACCACACTGACTTGCCTACAGAGGATACTCGATAGATGATCTTTGAATTACACAGTTGCAGTCTTCTGGCATTAGACAAGTCACTAAACTCTCAGCCTGTTTCCTTCTCTGTAAGAGGTTCACAATCACCTGTTTCCCAGGCTGGTGAGAGGCTCTGAAGACAGCATATGAGAGAAAAGCTTCTGACCCTGGTCTTTGCTTTCTTTCTTATCTGTCTTCTTCCCTGCTGATTGTTGGTGACCTGAGCCTTGTCCTGACCTCTCCCAGTGTCAGAATTCTGTCCTATTTAAGACCATGGAAGACACTCAGAGCCAAAAAGAATTGTAGAGATGATGTCTTATTGTTCTTGCTGATCACTACTATTTATTAATTAATTACTGTCTGCTAAGCCCTTTACTAAGAACTGCACGTGCATTAGCTCATGCTGTGCCCATTATTCAGATGAGGATATTGAGGTATGGAAAGGATACATTCCTTGTCCAAGCTTACACAAGCTAAGAAATGGCTGAGTTGGGATTTTCTTCTCGGTCTATGTTGTCCCACAACCCACAATTTTAAACTACTGAACCAGACTTCTCCTCATTGACATAATTATACAATAATGATTATCCTAATGATTACTCACTTACTCTGCTCCTACCACCACTCACATGGAAAAACTGATGCATAGGTTCTAATGCACATTCCCTGAGCCTTTGTTCAGAAATTTCTCTATTCTGTCACAATGACTGTTCCCATCCCTAGTCCTCAGGAGCCTGCAGATAATATAGAAATTGAACAAAAACAAAGTAAGAGGATTTGCTGCTTTTGACAAGACAAATTTTCTGCTGCCCTTTTTGTCATTGCCCCCGGACCCCACAGACCCTACTGTGATGAAGACTTGTTTTCACCCACAGATCTTTACCGTGTTTTTTACTACTGAAATGGTCTTCAAAATCATCGCCTTTGACCCCTACTATTACTTCCAGAAGAAGTGGAACATCTTTGACTGCATCATTGTCACCGTAAGCTTGCTGGAGCTGACCATGGTCAAGAAGGGAGGCCTGGCTGTGCTGCGGACCTTCCGCTTGGTAATGTTTTCTCTTGGCCACTAGGGGAGACTCCCATCCAGATCCAGGGAAGCTCACCTCTGGGAACAGACACTGCTTGGAGACTCCACCAGCTCACCCTTCCTCTCCTATCCTTGTTGGAGGGACACAGGGCATGGCTCCTGGGAGCCTGGAGACT
>NW_007726411.1:647469-653306 GCF_000696425.1 Galeopterus variegatus | reverse complement strand
CCCTTCCTCTCCTATCCTTGTTGGAGGGACACAGGGCATGGCTCCTGGGAGCCTGGAGACTCGGCTTTCTGGTCCCAAATTTTCACTGACTCAAAGTGGGGACATGTCTTCTCCTCTCTAGGCCTTAGTCCCCTCATCTGCACGAAGAGACTTTCAAGCATTGTTCAGTTCTCTTATCAAATAACAATAAGAACAAAAAATATAGCAGCTGCTATCTACTGAGCACTTACAGTGTGTCAGGCATAGTAATAAACCCTTGACATAACACACCTCATTTTATACTCACAACAACCCCAACAGTTGCTTTTAATGTCCCTATGTGTAGATGAGGAAAATTGAGACACAGAATGGTTAAATGATGACTCAGATTCTCCCAGCTGCTGACTGAGCAACCAAACAGCAGACCGGGATCTCAAATCCAGGTTGTCTAACCTTAGAGACCCAGCTCCTTCCCCCCCTTGAGGTCATTCTCTGATTCTCTGGTGCCCTAAATCACAGCCCCAATGCATCAGGCACCCCCAAAACTGCCTCCTATTATCCTCACATGCTGGCTCTTCTCCAAACTCAGCTCCAGGATGCTCTCTACAGGAGAAGCTCCCCTACTCAAGTCACTCACGCCCCAATGCCTGCAGGGCACTCACTCTCAGCACAGCCACATTTGTCAGCCAAGTCTGTCAGATTCCCAGGAGGAGAGTCTGGGGTCACTGAGTCCTCCAGAGTCCCTGAGCCATCTGGAGGAAGCTTGGCATCTCACTGACTCTTGGAAGTAGGCAAGAGGCCTGAAGAAATGTCATGGCCTATTAGCATGGGCTCCGTGTTCTCAGTGTTCTCTCTGTGCCAACTGGGAGCCCAGTGTCTAGCTTCAGAGAGAGGTGACAAAATGAAGGGGAAAGTGTCCAGCAATCCCACCAAATGCCAACTGGACTGTTCTGATGAATGTTAGGCATCCAGAGGTAGAAAGCAGTGAGAAACTAGGACAGAAAGTCCGCTTGGGATCCTATCATGGGGCCAGTGAGAAAGCACTGAGTCCCTGGACTTGTTTACCTGAACTAGGAGTGGCAAACTCAAATGCCTACAAGCAACAAAATACAGCTGGCCAAGGAATGGGTTTTTGCCTCAGGTAAATAGGCAGAGATGTCTCACTCCCCACCAGGCAGACCCAACACACTGCACATGTCCAGGGAGGGGTATTCACATGGAAATCAATACGACTTATGCCAAAGAGGTGGCCTGTCCATTATTGTCAGTTTCTACTTTTCACACGAAAAAACTCAGAAATCCATATTTTTACTATTGACTGCTAATTCAGTTTTTTTTTTTTTTTTTTCCTTTTTTGTCTTTTTCCGTGACCGGCAACGGATCGCAACCCTCAGTGTCGTGCCCGTACCGGANCAGACCCAACACACTGCACATGTCCAGGGAGGGGTATTCACATGGAAATCAATACGACTTATGCCAAAGAGGTGGCCTGTCCATTATTGTCAGTTTCTACTTTTCACACGAAAAAGCTCAGAAATCCATATTTTTACTATTGACTGCTAATTCAGTTTTGTTTTGTTTTTTTTCCTTTTTTGTCTTTTTCCATGTCCGGCAACGGATCGCAACCCTCAGTGTCGTGCCCGTACCGGACCGGGACTGGCAACGGGATCGCAACCCTCGGTGTTGCTCCCGCACCTCGCTCAGCCAGTGAGCGGGAACCGGTCTGTATGTGGGATCCGAACCCTTGGCGCCAAGCGGCGCACTGTAGCAGTGCGCCACCGGGCCGGCCCTAATTCAGTTTTTTAAAAAACACTCTAATGGCCAAAGATATTGTCCTGGGAGGCATTTGTGCCAGGAACCAGTGGCTGATGCCATCTGCCTAAGCTGATGGTGCCCTTGCCATCTCAGGGGGGAGAAGGGCAGAGTGGGCCTGCAAGACTATCTATAACCTGGAAGTTTTAGAAGATTAGAATTAAGTCACATTTTTAGAAAGACAGATTTCTCAAAGTATCTAGAAAGTGATGACAAGAGGCAGGCACTTAAGCTAATAGTCAGTGGAAGACGTCCCTCCCTGCACAATCACTGAGGAAACAGATTCCATATCTCCTATGCCCTCAGGGTAGGGGATCACAGCTAGCTTTTTAATAAAATATGAACATATTTGGTACACTTGGGGAAACAGAAGCTTGTTGTTTTAAGGTCTGTGTGCTACTTTTGTTCTGATTTGACAAAGTCTGAAGTCCCCCCAAAAAAACGAAATGGGGGGCTGGCCCGGTGGTGCACTGCTACAGTGCGCCGCTTGGGAAGCGTGGAGGCGCTCCCGCCGAGGGTTCGGATCCCACATACAGACCGGCCGCTCACTGGCTGAGCGGGGAGCGGGGGCAACAACGAGGGTTGCGATCCCGTTGCCGGTCCCGGTCCGGTACAGGCGCGACACTGAGGGTTGCAATCCGTTGCCGGTCACGAAAAAATACACACACACAAAAAAACGAAATGGGCAGGTTTACTTTATAACCTCAACCTTGAGAATTCTCCAGGTGCTGACCCCACCCACACACACACACACACACAAAAAAAAAAAAACCGAAATGGGCAGGTTTACTTTATAACCTCAACCTTGAGAATTCTCCAGGTGCTGACCCCACCTTCGTGATCTTAACATACGGATCAACTCACCATTCCCTAACCACGCCCGTCAACCATACACTTTCTTGGGGTCTACTCCACAGCCCTCATGGCTTGGCTCAGATTTCATGGTCCATCAATATAACACACTCTTGAAAACAAACTCAATCACCTTTCCCCTCTTTCCCCTTTTCCTTTGCCTTTTTATATTCGGTGAAACCCTACCCTGAAGGCACAGCCAGATATTTCCCTGTGCTATGCCTTGCACCTGAGCTGTGGGCACTACTGGAGAAAAATCACACAGCCCAGGTTAGTTTCATAGTTTTAATTAATAAACTTCATTCTTTAGGACAGTTTTAGATTTTCAGAGAAATTGAGCAGAGAGCTCCCATATACCACCCCCTCCCTACAAACACACAGATACACATGGTGTCCCCACGATCAGAATCTTATGTGAGAGTGGTAAATTTTTATGAGGGACTCTTAGTGGTTTTCCATTGCTCTGAGAGTAAAATCCAGAATCCTTATGATGGTATACAAAGTTCTGCATAATCAGGCCCTGCCCAACTTTCCAATCTCCTTTGCTCCAGCCGTAGAGGCCTCACCTCTTCCTCACACAGAACAGAACTTTTCCTGGCTTTGGACCTTTGTACAGTTATTCCCTTTGCCTGCAATGCTTTTCCACTAGACTTCACTAAGCTCATTGATTCTCAGCCTTCTGGATTCAACTCACATGCCTCCTCCTTGTAGAGGACCTCCCCAACTACACTATCTATCTAAAGTTGGATTCTCCCATCAAATTAACCTGTTTTTCACAGTTTACAATTATCCTGATATTCCATGAGACAAATACAGCGTTTTCTTGTTTACCATTCTATCCCAAGGGTCTAGCATAAGGCCCAGCACATAAGTAAGAACCCAATAAACACCAGTTGATTGATTGAAGAAAGGAAGGAAAGAAAGAAGGTGGGGGAAAGGAAAGAAGGGAGAAATGAAAATTCCATGTAGTCTTTAGTGCTTTTTCCCTCCTCCTAAAATATCATTGCTTCTCTTCCCGTCATTTAAGGCCTTGCTCCATTGGTCTATTCTTGTACTGATACCACACTGTCTTAATTACTGCAGCTTTGAATTCGTCTGTGTCTGTAAGGGAAATCATCCACCTCGTTCTACTTCTTCAAGAATATCTTGTCCCCCACACTTCCATAATCCTTTCAGAGTCAGCTTGCCAAGTTACATACCCACCTACGCACAAAACTGTCATTTTATTTTTTTCCATTGGGACTGCAATAATCTATAGGTCAATTTGGGAAGAAATGTAACCTTTACATTATGCAGTCTTTTGATTTATGAAGATAGCATACTTTCCATTTATGTTGGTCTTTCAATAAAGTTTTATAATTTTTCCATAAAGTTTTTGTAATTTTCCCTACAACAATCTCACGTATCTTTTTAAATATCCTTTTCTAACTTTTTTTAGCTAGCATTTTGATATTTAATATTTCTGTAACCAGAAATCTGCCATATTAATTCTAATGATTTGTCTACATAATCTTNGTTGGTTCCAACTCTTGGCTGTTGTAATTAGAGCTGCAATAAACATAGGAGTGCAGGTATACCTTCAACATGGTGATTTCCAGTCCTTTGGGCATATACCCAGCAGTGGTACTGTTGGATCGTATGGCAGTTCTATTTATAGTTGTTTGAGGAAGCTCAATACTTTTTCCATAATGACTGCACTAATTTACAGTCCCACCAGCAGTGTAGGAGCATTCTCCTTTTTCCACATCCTCACCAGCATTTGTTATTCTCTGTCTTTTTGATAATAGCCAGTCTAACTGGGATGACATGATATCTCAGTGTGGTTTTGATTTGTGTTTCTCTGACGCTTAGTGATGTTGAGCATTTTTTCATGTGTCTGTTGGCCATTTGTGTATCTTCCTTTGAGAAATGCCTATTCAGCTCCTTTGCCCATTTTTTAATCAGGTTACTTGTTTTGTTTTTTTGTTTTTTTGTTTTTTACTGTTAAGTTGTTTGAGTTCCTTGTATATTCTGGATATTAATCCCTTGTCAGAAGCATCATTTGCAAATATTTTCTCCCATTCTGTAGGTTGTGTTTTAACTCTGTTAATTGTTTCTTTTGCTATGCAGAAGCTTTTTAGCCTGACATAATCCCACTTGTTTATTTTATTTTTCATTTGTTGCTGATGCTTTTGGGGTCTTATTCATAAAGTCTTTGCCCAGTCCTACTTCTTGAAGTATTTCCTCTATGTTTTCTTTTAGGAGTTTTATAGTTTCAAGTCTCATATTTAAGTCTTTAATCCACTCTGACTTGATTTTAGTATATGGTGAGAGGAACAGGTCTAGTTTCATTCTTCTACATATGGATGTCCAGTTTACCCAGCATCATTTATTGAAGAGGCAGTATTTTCCCATGTACGTTCTTGGTGTCTTCATCAAAGATCAGTTGGCTGTAAGTATGTGGGTTGATTTCTGGATTCTCTATTCTGTTGCATTGGTCCAAGTGTTGGTTTTTATGCCACACTGTTTTGGTTACTATAGCTTTGCAATATAATTTGGGGTCAGAAAATGTTATACCTCCAGCTTTTTTTTTTTTTTAATCAGGATTGCTTTGGCAATTTGGGGTCTTTTGTTGTTCCATATGAATGTCAGGATTATTTTTTCTATTTCTGTGAAGAATGTCTTTAGTATTTTGCTGGGATTGCATTGAATCTGTAGATCACTTTGGGTAGTGTGGACATCTTCACAATGTTAATTCTTCCAATCCAAGAGCATGGAATGTCTTTCCATCTTCTTGTGTCCTCTTTAATTTCTTTCAGCAGTGATTTGTAGTTCTCGTTGTAGAAATCTTTCACCTCTGGGGCCGGCCCGGTGGCGCACTGCTACAGTGCGCCACTTGGGAGCGCGGTGGCACTCCCACCNACTGAGGGTTGCGATCCATTGCCGGTCACGAAAAAAGACAAAAAGGTAAAAAAAAAAAAAAAAGAAATCTTTCACCTTGGTTAAATTGATTCCTCCATTTTTTGGTTTTTGTTCTTCTTTTTGTTTTTGTTGACTATTGTAAATTGACTTGCTTTCTTGATTTCCTTTTCTGCTAGTTTGTTATCAGAGTATAAAAACGTTACTGATTTTTGTATGTTGATTTTATATCCTACAACTTTACTGAAATCATTTATCAGCTCTAAGAGTTTTTTTAGAGTCTTTAAGTTTTTCTC
>NW_007726411.1:642509-645875 GCF_000696425.1 Galeopterus variegatus | reverse complement strand
TCGCTCAGCCAGTGAGCGGGAACCGGTCTGTACGTGGGATCCGAACCCTCGGCGGGAGTGCAGCCACGCTTCCCAAGCGGTGCACTATAGCAGTGCGCCACCGGGCCGGCCCTACTTTAATTTTCTTAATGGCTATTAAACTAGTCATGTTTTCTATTTCTCAAGTTAGTCTTGGAAATTTATTTTTCTCTAAGAATTTTCCTTTTTATCTAAATTTTCAAGTTCATTGGCATAAAGTTATACATACTATGCTCTTATCTCTTAATGGTTTATATCACTTATACTTATGTCACCTTTTTCTTTCTTGATAATAATGATTTGTGCTTTCTGTCATCATTTTTCATTAGTCTTCCTATAGATCATCTATTTAATTATTTCTTCAAAAAGCCAATTTTTAGCTTGTTGGTCCTCTCTAAATCATTGATGTTTCTCTATTTCAGTAAATCCTGAATCTTATCTTAATTACATCCTCTATTCTACATATTTTGTTCATCTTTAACTTCTTAAGATAGAATTTTCAGTCTATTTTCTTTTCCAAAATATTAATTAAAGACTTTATTTTCTTCTAAGAACTGCTTTAATATGCAGGATTTTCCTTAATTTTTTGTTCTATTAGAATCTTCTATTAGAACTTCCCAACTATCACTGAGTGTGCTGTGAGACATAAACCCCTATTATGTTAACTCACAGATCTAGGAGGTGTCATGGCATCTAGTTGTACTTATCTTGAGTAATATAGAAACAGGTACATTGAAAAGAGGAATTTCCATTTCACAAACATTGAGTGTGTAGCACTGGCTTAGTGATCATGTGGTACACAACAAAGAAATCTAGTTGTACTTATCTTGAGTAATATAGAAACAGGTACATTGAAAAGAGGAATTTTCATTTCACAAACATTGAGTGTGTAGCACTGGCTTAGTGATCATGTGGTACACAACAAAGAAACTGATATAAGAAGGCTTGGAAAGTATCTATCCATGTTATGCAGTGGAAAATATACTGCTAGTGATAATTCTGGGGCAGATCATGAGCCTCATGAGCCAGCAGCCCTAGGTGAAGGGTTCAAAACACCTTAGTATTATGCATCCGGTGTAATTGGTTATGTTTGTCAAGATACACATGTAAAAGGTGAACTCAGGAAAGATTTGGCTGGTGTATAAGAAATAAAAGAAAACAGAATGCAAAAATTTAGAGCCTAGAAGTTTTGGGAAAGTTCACTGCTTCTAGATCCCAAACATTAAGCAACAGGATTAAGTCTTTAAGTGTTGAAGATCAGCTAATTTTTCCAATGAAATGAAACAACTTTTAGCAAAGATTATATTAATGGTATAGCTACCATTTCTCTTGAGAGAGAAAGGCATGGGAAATGAAGCAGAACTGAGAACTTTATCAAAGAAAGTACTTTGAGTATACAGCACACGAAAGGTCTGAAGCCATCTAATTTGTGAAGGAATTGTATTGCAAAATAAATGACGAGCCCTGACTAAAAAAGACTTTGTTTAAATTTTCAAACAAACCTTGGCCTCCCATGTTTTTACAAGTAGGAGGCAAACTTTGAAGGCTGTACAGGTCTTCCTCAGATGTGGCAAAGTCACTTCTTGGAAGGAGTTCCACCTAGAGCTGCCTGGCTTGCATCAGACTATAATACGAGTGAGAAATCAACCTTTATTGGATTAAGCTACTGAGTTTTGGGGATTGTTTGTACAACAGCTAGTGTTATTTATCATTAATTAGTGAAAAACATTTTAAAAAGAAGATAAAACTAAAATACTTAGCATGATAATAAGTTGGGAAGGGATAACTGAAATAAAAGTTTCCTAGAGGAAAGTAAAGATTTTAGCTAAATTATGACTTTGATTAAGTTAACTGCTTGTGCTAGAATTTCTAAGATAACCACTTAAAGAAAAGAGTATTTAGTTTTCAAATTAGTAAAAGGGGGAAATGGAACAAGAAAAAATAATCCAAAATAAATCAAGAAGAGTGAGAGAGAGAAATAGAAATCCCAAATCTAATGATAGACACACATACAAACATATCAGTATTCACAATAAAATAAGCAGACTAAATGCTTTGGCTAAAAGACAAAGACTGGATTTCAGAAATGAATAAGAATTCAAAACCTGACTATATGCTACTTGAAAGAGACATGGAAAAATGCCAAGGATACTCAAAGGCTATAAGTAGAAGGACATATAAAAATATATTAGGCAAATTCTAAACCAAAAGAAAGTAGGGTTGTTTGCTATTAGGCAAAGGAGATTCTTAAAGGCAAAAAATATTTATAGAGATGAAGATGGTTAATCTTAATGATAAAAGTTTCTCTTTGCTGGGAAGATATAACAACTTAAAATATGTATGCACTTACAGCCTTAAGAAACAACCATTGGAGAAACAGACCATGCCATAATCATAGCTGGAGACAATTTTATACATCACCCTCTCAGTAATTGCTAGAACAAGCAGTGGACAATATTAAACTGGGATATAGAATATTTATACCACACCTAGAACTTTCTCTGTTCAAAGGATATATGCAGAGTATTACATCATACAACTGCAGAAGATACATTCTTTTCCAGTATATAATGAACATTTTCGATATACTGAGCTAAAAAAAAGTCAATAAATTTAAAAGCATTAAAATCATACAGCATCTAACTATGATGCAATTAAAGTAGAATTCAATGGCATAAAGATAACTAGGAATACCACATATGTTTCAAATTTAAGAACCACACTTCTAATTAACCAAATTTCTTTTAGTGAGTGCCTTCTGACAGTAACATCTCTCAGTTTTGTTTATCTGAAATGTGCCCTTCAGTTTGCCCTTGTCTTTGAGAGATATATCTTATGGATATAAAATTCTAGTTGATATTATTTAATCTCAATTTATTGAAGATATTATTCCAGAGTGTTCTGGCCTCCATTGTTGCTGATGAGCAATCAGCTTTCAATTTAACTGTTGTTTCTTTCTCTCTAGATGCTTTTAAAATCTTCTGTTTGTCTTTGGTGTTCTGCAATTTCACTATAATGTATCTAGGTGTGTATTGCTTTTAATTTATAACTCATAGGATTCATTGACTTCTTGAATATATAGATTGTGATTTTCTTTGATTCTGGAAAGGTGCTAGACATTATCTGAACAAATATAGCCTCCACTCCATTCTATTTCTTCTCCTTCTGGACCTTGATAAGATATATGTTAAACTCTCTCACTCTATCCTCCATGTCTCTTACACCATTTTGATATTTTCCATCTCATGTCTTTCTGAGCTGCATTCTGGATAATTTCTTCTGATGTATTCTCAGTTCACTAATTCTCTCCTAAACTGTGTTAAATCTGATGTGAAACTACTCCATAGA
>NW_007726411.1:636012-641612 GCF_000696425.1 Galeopterus variegatus | reverse complement strand
TTCTCAGTTCACTAATTCTCTCCTAAACTGTGTTAAATCTGATGTGAAACTACTCCATAGAGTTTTTAATTTTAAGTATTATAATTTTCATTTCTAGAAGTTTCTTTGCTTTCAAAACTTATTGTTATTTATGGTTTCTTGTTCTCTACAGATATTTCAAGTTTTTATTTTATTTTTTAAAGCATAATACCTAGTTATACTGTCATCTCTGGCTAAAAATTTTATTATCTGAGAAATTTGAATGACCATTTCCATATCTATGATTTCTCCTGGATCTCACTCACTCATGGTGCCTCGTTCTTTCTGGTTTTGTTTGTTTGGTTTTTTGTTTTGTTTTGTTTTTTACTGAAATTCTTTGACACGTTTTGAAGAAATGCTTTGATACCTGGGATAAAGGCAGTTTACTCCAGACAGTAGTTGCTTTTACTTCTGAAGGGTGCTTTGTAGGACTGCTCTAAGTTAAATTCTCAGCTTGAAATACCTAGGTAGTGTATCCCAACTAAAATCCTTTGTGAGCACCACTTATTGGTTCCAAATTCTGTGTCAATTTCTTCCCCACCTGTTATCTAGCACCAGACATTCAATTTTCCTTTAATTCTTCTGGGCTTGTTTCTGGTTCGTCCTTACATGGAGGGTATAACTCTTTGGGATCTACTATTAATGGGGGGGAGAAATTTCTGTTAGACTCCCTACCTTAGGCATGCTCTGGACTCTTGTTTCCTGCTCCCCATACCTCATGAGACATTATAACCTACACTCAGATTCACTGTTTTGCAAATGTCTTTAGAGAAAAAGTTGGCTTCAGCATTCTGTTTATCTCTCTGAATTCCCATAGTTATTTAATTCTTGGCTAAGGAATTGCTTACTATATTGACAGATTATCAATGCACTTAATATTTTATTATCCAGCATTTTTAGTGGTATTTGATGGAAAGAGAGACCCAAAGAGGATCCAATATAATCGACCATATTAACCTCTCTTCTGATATTTTTCACAAATGCAAGGCCCATTTCATCACTAAGTCATGACCTCCCCAGTAGAGGACAGATATTAGACTTGCTTTTTAATCTATTCTAGAAGTAAAGCATTCTCATTAAAATAAGTTGAAAAATATAAAAAAGTTTAACTCTAAGATTAGAAATTGACTTTAAATCAATTTCTATCCAAATACATCCACTATTATCAACTTGGTCTATTTCCTTTCAGTCTTTTTTTTTTTTCTTCTACTTCTTCCTAATTAGAAGTTTTTATATTAATTCTGAGATTAACTANGTATAACTCTTTGGGATCTACTATTAATGGGGGGGAGAAATTTCTGTTAGACTCCCTACCTTAGGCATGCTCTGGACTCTTGTTTCCTGCTCCCCATACCTCATGAGACATTATAACCTACACTCAGATTCACTGTTTTGCAAATGTCTTTAGAGAAAAAGTTGGCTTCAGCATTCTGTTTATCTCTCTGAATTCCCATAGTTATTTAATTCTTGGCTAAGGAATTGCTTACTATATTGACAGATTATCAATGCACTTAATATTTTATTATCCAGCATTTTTAGTGGTATTTGATGGAAAGAGAGACCCAAAGAGGATCCAATATAATCGACCATATTAACCTCTCTTCTGATATTTTTCACAAATGCAAGGCCCATTTCATCACTAAGTCATGACCTCCCCAGTAGAGGACAGATATTAGACTTGCTTTTTAATCTATTCTAGAAGTAAAGCATTCTCATTAAAATAAGTTGAAAAATATAAAAAAGTTTAACTCTAAGATTAGAAATTGACTTTAAATCAATTTCTATCCAAATACATCCACTATTATCAACTTGGTCTATTTCCTTTCAGTCTTTTTTTTTTTTCTTCTACTTCTTCCTAATTAGAAGTTTTTATATTAATTCTGAGATTAACTAGAGAAATCATTAATTAATGTGAAGGGCTATTCAGCAGCTACTGAAAGTAGTTGTTTATAAATTATTATATGATAATATGAAGAAACTCTTTTGATGCAATGCTAAGCTGGTGTAGTGGGTTGAATTATGTCCCCCCAAAACTCATTGATGCTTGAATTGTGTCCCCCAAGTTTTATGTATTAGAAACTTAGCCCTCACTGTGACTGTTAAGAGGGTAGGAAATCCTATTATGGTAATTGGAAGGTAGAGCCTTAAAGAGGTGACTGGATGGTAGGATTGTGCCATAGTGAATGGATTAAAAATGGTGATCAGGACGTGGTTTTGAGGGCTTTAAAAGAAGAGAGTCTGTCTCTCTTGCACTCTCTCTGCTTCCACCATCTTGCAATGTGAGACCCCTGGGTCACTGTTACCATCACCAGATGGACTATGGGCTTCCCAGCCTCAGAAACTGTAAGCAATAAGTTTTGTTTTCTTTATAAATCACCCAGTTCCAAGTATTTTGTTTTAAGCAACAAAAAACAGACAAATACAGCTGGGCAAAGACTATGGAGAGCAACTGAATGGGAGTAGAGCTGAAGGTATGGGGGAATGGACACAGGAGGGCTGTTTTCCTGGACTGCTCATTCTAGGCATCAGCAGGAGCCAGCCAGGTTGTGTGGCACTGCAGCCCCAGAAGCAGGCACTCTGTAAAGGTGTTTTTACTGACTGGCTAACAGTAGGAGCCCCCAAGCACAAATGGCCCTGGAACAGCAAGTGGAGAAATACTGTTTTCTTGCCCTTTATAAAGACAACAGAAAAATTAATAGAGGATGACTTGATTCATGTCATATAATGAGAATTGGACACAATTCCCTTACAGTTTACCATAAGCTTAATGATGGACAACAAACTTCTCTCTAAGGGGATTCTCATATCAATTTCTAAACTCTCTTCCCTACCCCCAGCTAACTGAGGAACCAGTGGAAATCTTTAACCAGGTGTAATTAAGGCCAGAGTCAATGCCTGGTGTTTTTGCTCAGGTGTCAGTGAGCATGTCCATGTGTCCCTCACTGTCCGCAGCGATGCCCCGCAAGTCTTTGTGGTGTGGTGGGTGGCTATTATCCAGAGTCATGGCCCTATTCTGGCCTCTGATTCTGCACTTGCCCGGAGTTTACTGTGAGAATGGAGGCTTTTACCAAGCCTGTCATTAAGGAAATTTTGCATTCCCCCAATACCCTCCACAGAAGGGCTCCATCTAATTACTAACACCCAGTTTTTATTTGTGTTTGTCAGCTGCTCTTTGTCCAGGTCACAGAGAGGGTGTTTTAAGCTTTGCTTCCAAGATGAGGAGAGTAACTTTCAGATTAGGTCTCAGGTGAACATGGACCCCCATCACATAGAGAAGTAAATATGGTACTTACTGTGTAAGAGAATTAAACCTGCTCCCTGGGGACCCACTCACTGCCAGGAGAGTGGTAAGATTGTTGCTGCACTGTTCTGTTCAGCACTGCATATCCTAGAACCTGAGCCAGAGCCTGGCTCTTAGTAGGTGCTCCATAAATACACTTTGACTGACTGACTGACAGTGGAGCCCAGATACTTCTTTTTAACAAATTAAAGAACCACACAAATATATATTTTAAATGTTTACAAATAGTATTTTTGCTCTTCTGTGGAACTTAGCACATTTGTGTTTATGATGAAGACTTTTTGGGTCTTCATCTTGTCTTGGTAACAAAACCATTAGTTCCATGAAGACAGGAGCCCACACACCTCTGTCCATACACCTCACAGGCTAGCATAAGGCCATGCATATGCTTGGTTGGTGTTCAGTTAGGTAGGTAGGTTGGTTGGTCAATTGAATGAACATATGAATTCTGGGTCCATGAAATCATAGACACTTGCAATCTCAGAGCTGGTGGGGACAATGGATGTTGTTCAGAGCTTGAAGCAATAGATGTTGTTCACTGCCCCAAGATGAGAAATGCCTAAGAGATGGTTAGCCAATACCTATGAAATACAGTGGGTCATGCCATACCTAAAGGAGGCTAGACACTCTTTAGGTTGAAAGTAAGCCTGTTCTCACATTTGGGAACCCCATCACAACCCATCCAACCCCCATAGAACAGGTCTGTATTCAGGAAGGATCAAGCCTATAGCTATGGAACAGAGTAAAGATGGCAAGACTACCTCCCCAGGGTAAGATCCCTGTGTGTGTATAGCACATTGATACTCAGGGACCATAGAAGGCTGACCATATTTTTGAGTAATGTATAACATANAGCACATTGATACTCAGGGACCATAGAAGGCTGACCATATTTTTGAGTAATGTATAACATAGAAAGAAGGGTCTCTGAAAGCAGTTTCCTGGGAGTACCCCATCTTAATGGAATAAGCTGCTTTGTGTTTTTCCCAGAACTTTGGTTTCTGGCCAAGATTTTAGGTGAAAGGTGATGAGCACACCTGCCAGGACCTGACAGTCTCTGTTTCTCTGCAGCTGAGAGTCTTCAAACTGGCCAAGTCCTGGCCAACTTTAAACACACTCATCAAGATCATCGGAAACTCAGTGGGGGCGCTGGGAAACCTCACCATCATCCTGGCCATCATTGTCTTTGTCTTCGCTCTGGTTGGCAAACAGCTCCTCGGGGAAGACTACTGCAAAAATCGGAAAATGATCTCCACTCCCAATGATGAATGGCCCCGCTGGCACATGCATGACTTCTTCCACTCTTTCCTTATCGTCTTCCGTATCCTCTGTGGAGAGTGGATTGAGAACATGTGGGCTTGCATGGAAGTGAGCCAGAAACCCATATGCCTCATCCTTTTCTTGACAGTGATGGTGCTGGGGAACCTGGTGGTGAGTGGTGAGCCACACTGGGGACACCATCTCATGGGCAGTGGAGAAGGCTTCCAGGTTATCCTTAAAAGCTTGGCCTTGCACATTTTCATGCCCACATTGTACCTTCCCTGGTTGGAGAGGCTTCAAATTTTTCAGCCCCATGGGGCATATTATAAGAAGTGTGCTTGGGAGATAACCTACCTTGCAGGAACGAGCATATATGATAGACAAGGACAGACCTGGTGTAGAATTTCAGCTCTACCATTTACTAGCTGGGTGACTCAGGACAAGAGACTTAACCTCCCCAACCTCTAATTTCCTCAAAATCAAGAAAATAGTGCTTACTCATGGACTTACTGAGAGAATTAAATTACAGGAGATGACATATGCAAATTGCCTAGGGCAGTGTCTGGGCTGAGGCAGGAACTCAATAAATGATAGCTGTTAGTTGTTGAAGGAAAAAAATTCTTCCCAACTCTAGGGGGCTCAGAAGATATTTTTCTTCAGGGGAGTAAGAGCTGACAGATTTCTCCAAGTTGTACAAGTCCTAGATAGGAGAGAAGTTGGGTCATAGACCATATCCAAGACCACAAGGATGATAATAAAATCTTCTCTCAGAGTGGGGGAGACCCTCTGTAGCCCTTCCTGTCAATTAGCCCAACGCCCCTTCTCTGTCCCAGCCTGTCCCTCACCCTCACCATATCTCCACTCCCTCTAGCTTAGACATCTTTGCCCTCCCAGCACTGGCTGACTGTGGGAGGATGTGGTCTTCCAGGAGCCCCTTTCTTATTGCCCTGGAAGTCAAAAGAACTTGGGTTCTTTTCCCATTAGGGTTTTACAGACAGGAGAAAGCTAAACCAAGAGATGG
>NW_007726411.1:633255-635062 GCF_000696425.1 Galeopterus variegatus | reverse complement strand
TGCTTCTAAGCCTTGTCCACGTGAGGCAGGTCACTCTGGGACATCCCATCAGCTGCTCTCAGAATGCCCATTTCCCCCAAGAGGAAGAGCATCCCGGGTGGGCAGGGAGAGGCCCAGGTTCTGGCTGTCCTGCCTTCCAGCTGCCCATCTGATGGGCCAAGGTAGGACTCAACTCACTGATTGGTCTGCCTTTCCTTCCATTCCCTCCCTTCAGGTGCTCAACCTGTTCATCGCACTGTTGCTGAACTCCTTCAGTGCCGACAACCTCACAGCCCCAGAGGACGATGGGGAGGTGAACAACCTGCAGGTGGCCCTGGCACGGATCCAGGTGTTTGGACGTCGCACCAAGCAGGCCCTTTGCAGCTTCTTCAGCAGGCCCTGCCCACTCCCCGGACCCAAGGCAGAGCCCCAGCTGGTGGTGAAACTCCCACTCTCCAGCTCCAAAGCCAAGAACCACATTGCTGCTGACGCTGCTCTGGGGAGTCCTAGGGGTATCCCGGCTCCCAGAGGCTCCAGGGATGAACAAAGTGACTTCATCACCAATCCTAACTTGTGGGTCTCTGTGCCCATTGCTGAGGGCGAGTCTGATCTAGATGACTTGGAGGATGATGGTGAGGAGGATGCTCAGAGCTCCCTGCAGGAGGTGATCCCCAAAGGGGTAAGAGTTGGGACAACCACAGGAAGTAGGCATGGGCCTCAGGGCTAGAGTAACCCAAGGCAGAAGGGAAATTATGATAATGAGGTTTTCCAGCATCCAGGCTGGCACAGCCTTGAAAGACCCCTGGCAAACAAAGCATAGGAGACCTTGATGTAAAAAAGCTCAAACCATGCCAAGCTTTCCAGAGGAGGTAGCATTTGAGCAGGGCCTGGACGATAGGGTCAGAATTCTCCCAGGCAGGTAAACAGGGAGCAGGGGCAGCAGTTGAGCCCCAGGCCACCCTGAGGTACTCAGAGATTGTCTTTCACATGGCTGCCCCTTTTGCTCCGCCCAGCGCAAGCTCTGTGCATGAGATGCTAATGAGATTCCTCTAAGAACAGGATGCTGTCTAAGAGCAAGGCTCATCTAAACTTCACCAGCATTCTAAGAAGTACTGATTATTATACATAACTCATTTAGCCAGCTTTTCCCAACAAGTGATGTCACAGGGAAATGATACTTGTTCCTTTTGGCACCAAAGAATTTAAAGTACACTTAAGCCTTTTGATAATACATAATTTTAAATACTTTGCACTGTTCCTTACTACCTTAAGCTGGTATATCAACCCTTGTTAACCTCTTCTCAGTGACTCAGGGCATGCACTTCTGCACAATATGGGAAGTAGGAGATCCTTGTGGGGCCTCAGGGACATACAGGGCTGCCAGCCAGGCCACTAAGTGGCCTCATACAGCTGTGCTTTGAGTCTGTAGCTTCCATAGCCTTCTTCTCCTGCAACTGTCACTTCTCTGTGTTCCAGCAGCTGCTGTTATCAGCTGCCATATTTTACATGCCTTCACCTGAGTGACAGCCCAGGGCAGGGTATCCACCATCCCCAGAGTAAAGGACATGAACTTGTGACGTCTGTCTGTCACTCAAAAGCATTTTCAGTTACTTTGGGGTTCTTTGGGGGCTCCAGATGTCCAAATTCACTACCAGTCTGACCTCTGGATAAGTAATAATGGTCATAGCTAACATCTACTGAACCAAGCACATCATGCAGACTATTTTACAAGTATTAACATATTTAGCCATCAAAATAACCAAATGAGGGCCGGCCCGGTGGCGCACTGGAGAGTGCGCTGCTTGGGAGCGCAGCGGCGCTCCCGCCG
>NW_007726411.1:593057-632628 GCF_000696425.1 Galeopterus variegatus | reverse complement strand
CGCCGAGGGTTCGGATCCCATGTGGAGACCGGTTCCCACTCATTGGCTGAGCGCGGTGCGGGTGCAACACCGAGGATTGCGATCCCGTTGCCGGTCCCCGGTGTACAGGCGTGACACCGAGGGTTGCGATCCCGTTACCGGTCAGTAAAAAAGACAAAAAGGAAAAAAAAAATAACCAAATGAGGTAGATCATGCCTTCTCAATTTTGTAGATGGAGAAAATGAAGATCAGAGAGGTTAAATGACTTGGCTAAGGTCACGATCTTCTAAATAATGGAGCTAGGAATTAAATGCAGGTCTGTCTGGCTCTGGAATCTTTATACTCCCTTCATACAAGTGTACATATGTATGTACATTAGTTTTATATATGAGGTCCTTGATTCTGGCAGCCTTTGATGGGCAAGATCTCTTTAAATTTAGAACTGGTCCTCTAGGGGTTGGCCCACATACCCAGTTGGGACTCTCTCTCACTAGCAGGAAGAGCTGCAGCAAGTTGAGGGGTGTGAGGACCACCTGGCGCCCAGGAGCCCAGGCTCTGGAATGTCCTCCGAGGACCTGGCTCCATACCTGGGTGAGAAGTGGAAAGATGAGGCTGCTCCTCAGGCCCCTGCAGAGGTAGGTATGTGAGCTTCTGGGAGAGGTTGAACAGCCAGCTGGACACTGACCAGTGGGTGGGCTGCGGGGGTGGGGTGAGGGTGCTGGAGGATGAGGGGGGAGCATATTCCAGACTGCTGCCAACCATGTTACCTCACTTCTCATCCTGGGAATTTTTAAAGTCCCTTCCAACCTCTGGCTAATCAGCACAATTTCAGCTTTCATCACAACCTTGTCCCAGGCTGATTGTAGGGATGGGAAGAGAGAGTGAAGAGCCACAAGCTGTGGGACCTAGGGCCAGTTTCTCAACCTCTCTGAGCCTCCATTTCTTCATCTATGAAACTGGATGTGAATGCCTACTTGGTAGGATTCTTTTGAGGCTTAAATGAGATGCTGCTTGTGAAATGTTTAGTTCCTACCTGACACGAAGGAAGTGCCCAGAAAATGACAGCCAAGAAAAAAAGGAAACAAAAGACGATGCATAAAGAAAGAAAGAAAATACCTTTCAGAGCCAGCAGATCATAGTTGGAGGTGCTCGCTGATAAGGTGCTCTTCCCTTGCGACTCCCCCGCTTTCTTTTGTTGCCATCATTGTCTCCAGCAAAAAACAGACTGGAGCTGGGGAGAGGCTGACTATAGGTGAGTCGTTAACTGACAGCCTTACAGAGACTGAGCAGGGAGAAGATTTGGGCTTTAGGAATGTCTTATAGAGGTAAAAATAAACGTTGTGGTCTCGCTTACAAATCTTTGAAGAAAACAAGCTATAGGGAAAGAGGTGTCTATAAAGGTTTAGCATCTTTAGTACCACTGTATTAAATGGAAGAATTCAATGTGACACCTAGCCACTAAGTGCTGACTATGTGACAGGCACCGGACTGGGCAAAGATAAGAAAGACATAATTCACCCCCATGTTTATCAGGCCCTTCAGCTTGAGGAATGTCAGCTATTGGCTGTGTGCCCCCAGGCAAGGTGGGGGGAGGGTGGAAATAAGAGGGTGGCCTGAGATGGGATTTGGGGGCCATGAGTTCCCACTGGGTGAGGGTTGTCACATTCTACACATGGACATCGTGTTTCCTTCTTAAGGACTCCCCCGGCTAGTTTTCTCCACTCAGTGTGTTCAGTACGCAGCTTCTGAGAGTTGTTTTTGTTTTTGTTTTCTCATGCATGACCCTGGCCAGGCAAGGCGGGACCTGACAGTGACAGATGGGGTCCCACCCCACCATTTGGGTCCATTAGCCAAGCTATCAGGTTTGCTCATATGAGAGCAGCTTCAACTTCTAATTGAATCCATCTGGAGACATTAGAGGGCTGGAGCTGCCAGGAGGGCAGCACTACTCGGTGATTAAATATTCAAGCCCAATGAACGCCCGAGAGTCTTTATGGGTGTAATTACGGTGTCTCGGGCCATCGCCAGCACTCCATCAGAGGCCTGGAAGTTTACAGCCTCCTGGGGCTCAGTGAAGTCTCCAGGGGTCCCAGAGAGCATCAGTGTTCTGGGCCTCAGCTGGCAAGGTACCAAACATACAAGGGTGCCATGGCGGGCCCAGCAGTGGGCCCAGGCCCTGGGGGCTCTCCCTGCTTCCAGGATTCAGTCAGTCAGACCTGCAGTGACTGTGTGCACGTTCCCTGGGCACCTCAGAGAGCTGAGTTCACTGCCCTGGGCCTCTGCCCACAGGGAGCAGACGACACAAGCTCGTCGGAGGGCAGCACTGTGGACTGCCCAGATCCCGAGGAGATCCGGAGGAAGATTTCTGAGCTGGCGGATGACTTTGAAGAACCAGATGACTGCTTCACACAAGGTAGAGGGCACTGCAGGCCTCTCACACTGACAGTAATTAGGGTCAAAACCCAGTTCATCAAACACTCACCCAGGCCCCTCTCTGTCCAGGGTCCTGGCCCTGGGTCCACAGGGGACAGACATTCGGGGCCCCTCGCTGCCTCCCTCCCAGGCTTGAGGGCACCAGCATCAGACACAAATGCCACAGTCACAGCAGCCTAGCCTGGTTTCTGAATCTCATGTCATGTCAGACATGACAAACAGGTGCTGGCCTTCCGGGTCACCCCTAAAACACCTCCCTGAGTTATGAACCAGCCCTCTTGAGGCCGAAAAGGGAAAAGGTAGTCACCACCCACTGTAAACTCCCCGATTTTGAATATAAAAGACCCAGAAGAGGGCCACAACTGTCTTTTCCCTCAGTCTCTTGTGTAACTCTTGAAGGCAGAACCTATGTCTTACTTATCTTTTTCCTCAGTACTCAGAACAGTGAGGCACATTATGTTCTCAACAAATATTTGTGCAATAAATGAACAAATAGTTCACACTATTAAGGTAATTGCAAGCTCAATAATTTAAAAAATAGAAATTAAATTTTTTTAAAAAAAAACACTTCATTGAGTTTCTAGTTCCACTTGACCCTGTGCTCAGCTGGACCCAGGCCCCATCCCAGCCACGTGGGGGGCACTCAGTTCAGCATGGGTTCAAAGCATGACCCCTCAGACACCACCAGGACCATGTCCCGAGGCTTGTCAGCCTTCCAGAGATGGGTGGACATAAGGACAGGGACCACCAGTGTCACCTGTAAGAAGGAGAATGGCTGGGGAGGACATCAGAGTGGGCAGATGATGGAGAGGAACACTGGAAGACTGGATTGAGAGACCTTTCTTCTCTCATATTCAAGAATGAAATTCTCTTCCAAAGGGCTGGTGAGTGGGTTTCCCAGCAGAGTGGCTTCTTTGCAGGGCTAGAGCAGAAATGATCCCCTTTGTCCAATGGGATGTCACCAACCATTAGTCACGTCTCCCCACAGGCTGCATTCGCCGCTGTCCCTGCTGCAAAGTGAATACCACTAAGTCTCCATGGGCCATGGGCTGGCAGGTGCGCAAGACCTGCTACCGCATCGTGGAGCACAGCTGGTTCGAGAGCTTCATCATCTTCATGATCCTGCTCAGCAGTGGGTCTCTGGTAAGGGGGGGGGGCTCCTACCTCAAAGTCCTCCAGATGGGATCTCCTATAATTCAAAGACCCTGGAGCTGCATCAGTGGGCTCCACAGACTCCTGGGCTGAAAGTCCCCAACCTGTAGCTGGAAGGAGAGCTGCAGCCCAGCTTGAGGGCACCTCTTAGCAGCAGAGTATGGAAGGTGCTCAAGGTGCCCATGCCTGCTAAACCTGGCCTGCTAAATCTGGCTGCAAGTATTTCAAGCAGTGAGTGTATGCATTTCACAAAGCCTCAAAGGGTTGAAGAAACTTATCCAAGGTCACCCAATATGTCAGTAGCAAAACCTAACTTTGTCCTCATTCGATCCCAAAGTCCCTGGCTTTCCAACCTCTGGCCTCCCAAACACACTGGCCTTCTCCGAAAGCCTACTACAATGAGGACCATCCTTCCTTCTTTTATCAAACCACTTGGGAATGCTACTATCACTCCTTCAAGGCTCATGGAAAATCATTATAGCAACACTTCTCAAAATTCAATCATCTGGGGAACTTGTTAAAATGCAGATTCTGATTCAATAGATCTGGGGTGAGGCCTGAGAATTTGCATTTCCAATAAATTTGCATTTCAGCATCACTCCCAGGTGATGCTGAGGTTGCCAGTCCAGAACCACATTTTGAACAACAAGACCTTACAGGAGTAGAAATTCAGAGTTAGAAGATACTTTTTAAGCCCCTGGCTGAATACTGGGCTTTGTAGGACAAGAAAGGAAGGTTCTCTCTATACCATGGCTTAGGCTCACTACACAATCTCAGCTACTCACCCCAATAGACCAAAGTAGGTGCAGACATAGGAAGGGCCTTGTCATCCCCGGTTATCACGTTATAGATGAGGAAAGTGAAGCCCAAAGACAAAAAGGGACCTGCCGGGGTCCCATCTAATTAGCTGAAGGGCCAGGACAAGAGCCCCCCTCTCCTGCTTCATACCTCCAAGTGTTTTCTCTTGCCTTGCTCCTCTTGTGTCACTTACTCCCTACAATCTACTAAACATCTGGGCACCCACTTAAATGCTAGATATCCCAGGAATGGTGCCAAAACTGCTCAGTGTGTGACCTCAGCCTTAGGGAGGAACACAGGCAAGGGACAAGGCACGGTCTGAGAAGTGGGAGGACAAGTAGGGTGGCAAGGATACAAAGCGGAGGGAGAAGAGAGTTTCCGGGGCAGGGGCTGCTCTGCCATCTTGGGGGTGGTGGAGAGGGTGCGGCCGCATCTGACGGTGCCTGCTGTCCTGGCACAGTGCAGCGATGGTCCACCTGCACTGCAGCAGTCTCAGCACAGTGCAGAGGCCAAATTGCTGGACAAGAGGAGGTGGAGTACTGTTTTTTCCCTTCTCTCCTTTTTGTCCTGGATAAACAGCAAATAACCCCTCTTGCTGCTGACCAGGTGCTTTCCTTATTGCCTCGTTGACTTATGTCTTTCCCCCGGCCTTCTCTCCTGTTTCTCTTCTCCACTCTCCCTTGCTCCCTCCCTTCTCTCTTCCCTCCCCTCCTGCTCACACCCAGCTGCCATTCCCTGCTCTCCCAGGAGGGAGATCAGATCCTGCAGCAGCTGCTCCAGCCCCAGCACCTCCCATCTCCTTCCCTGTGGGACCGAACTGGCTTGCACCAAATTTAGTCGTGGTTATGTTTTTACTTTGAGTACATTTAGAAAATAATGTGCATTTTCATCTGACAAAGTAAAGTGCAAAAAATAAATAAAATAAAATACTTGGAAATAATGAAAAAAGCAAAGAGAAAAATCATCCATTTCCCTATCACTCAAAGAGAATCTCACTTTGAAAACATTTTGGTGTACCTCCTTCCCATCTTTCTTATGCACAGAACACATAAATTTTACAGAGATAAAACCATATTTATGCATTCTGTAATTTCTTGGTAAATTTTCTCAGTAAGTATTCTCATACTTTCTCATTTAAGGGCCACAGCATATTCCATTACAAGAATGTGCCACAATTTATTCAACCAATCCCTATGTTCACCTCCAACACACATTGAAAATTCTTACATATACTGCCTTAGAGATGGTAGGTGATTTCCTGCCTTAAGGGTTGGATGATTTCCCATCTTAGGCTTGGTCCTACATGGAGACCCAGGAGCAAGGTTTCTTGTGCCAGCAGTTTATTGAGGGAGTGCTCTCAGGTGAGGCCTGTGAGTGAAGTGGGATGGAACAGGGAACAGAGCTGAGCTGAGATGTGGGTTCAGATGAAATCCAGCCTCAGCTGATCCCACATGGAGAAGGGTACCACAGAGTCATCCCACCTTGAGGCAAAGGGGACAGGTCACTGGCTGAGGGCTGTCGGTGGGGAGCCTCATCATCCAGGGGCAGGATGAAACCTGCTAAGCATTCCCCAAGGTGGAGGCAGTTCCCTCAGGGGGCGTCTGTGAGCAGTCAGGAGCCCACATTCCCAGCAGCCAGGGACTGGGGCATTGGCCCCTTAAAGAGCATCTGGGTGGGCACCTACAGCATCGAGTGTCCTTGTAATAAGTTCTTGGAGGCAGAATTGCTGGGTTTCTATAACCACGTTGGCTTCCCAAAAGACTGATCAGGTTCTCACTCCCACCTGTCACTCACGAGAGTAACCGCCCCCCCACAGCCACAGCAACACTCAGGTTTCCCACACTCTTTTTCATCTTCACCAGCCTGATAAAAGAGTTGGCATCTTCTTTTAATTTGAATTTCCTTGATTACCAGTGAGTTAGAACATTCTTTTTCAGAGGTGTATTGGCGATTCTTACTTTTGTTTTTGTGAACTGCCCCGTGCAGAGAAGAGAAACTGATGCAGGCGAGCTGGACACGCAGGACTGGCTAGGACCTGCCCCATTGGTCTGGTCCCAGTGCTGTGGGTTCAGGCAGTCTGACATTGTGCTCCCCTCCTACCAGGCCTTTGAAGACTGTTACCTGGAGCAGAAGCCCACAGTGAAAGCCTTGCTGGAGTACACTGACAGAGTGTTCACCTTTATCTTTGTGTTCGAGATGCTGCTCAAGTGGGTGGCTTATGGGTTCAAAAAGTACTTCACCAACACCTGGTGCTGGCTCGACTTCCTCATCGTGAATGTGAGTGGCTCAGTGGGCACACGTGGGGTTTGGGGCCCTCGTCTCTGACTATAAGTGATGATTATGTCCAGTGCAAGGGGAGCTTGGAGACCTGGCCCTCAAGGGCTCTGCTGAAGAAAAGCCTTGAGCAATTGGTAAGGAGTCTGCACACCTATGAGTGGTAAGGTCCAGGCAGTACATGATGTTGACACAATGGTGGTGGTCAGGGAGCCCTCGGTTCTCAGGCCCCCATCCAGAAAGACCACTACAGTCTTCTGCATGTTTACATCCAAAGCAAGATGACACATGAGGCTCTCAAAGGTCTTACGGCCTTGTATCCACTGACAGAGCTTCTGACCTAGGGGAGCTCTGGAATGAGAACAAAAAGAATCTGCCCACCTGCTGACTCCATGGTCCTCAGCCCTGGCTAAACTTTAGAATTGCTAGGGGGCTCTTAAGAATACAGGGCATAAACACCACCATCCCAGAAATTCTGATGTTTGGGTGTATTTTGTAAAAGCTCCCAGGCACTTCCAGTGTGAAGCCATGGTTGAGAACCACTGAGTTTCACCACTGAAAGGGAGAAAGTGTCCCTCTGGAGAGGGAATGAGTGAAGCTCGCGTGTTCAGACTCACAGTGCCTGTGGCCACCACCCCCTGCATTAGGGAATTTACCACGTGCCTCCCACACATTTGATTGTGATTCCTCCGAGCATCTCTCCTTTAGCTTAACCACTACATTTTTCTGTCTCCACCACTACCCTCTTGCCTTGCAACATGGCTACCTGAGTTATTTGTTCACTGCTGCCTAGCTGAGGGTTCCTGCAGGAAGGGTGAGGCATGTGCTGTGTTTGTCTCTGCCTCCCCACTCCTGCAGTAACCAGCACCAAGGTCTGCACAGTAGGGGTGTCAGGAAACATGTCTGTATTTTGTGCTTGCCTCCTGAAGCTGGATGGCGTCCAGCACAGAACATTCTGTCCAGCCTCCTATGTTGGCAGGTTCTCCACAGCAGGCCTGTGCGTTCAATTCTCTTCTTTCCTTATGCCAATGTGCTAGCAGCATCAGGCCACTGTACACAGGGATTAGCTGTGAGGCCTGAAATTTGAGTCACACGTGATAATTTTGTGCATATGAAATAATTATTCATAAATGAAGGGAGAATGTTTTATTCTGGCTCCCCACCCCTGTTAGGGGCACAGTCACGCCTGCCTGTGTAGGTCTCACTAGTTTCAGTCCTGGTCTCCTTAACTGGTCACTACTCATTTCATCTATCCTCCTACTGTTTCTTCCTTTCAACCATCTGTCCTTCCTTCCATACATTCCTCCTTCCATCTGTCCAACCATTCACCCTTCCTTTGTCCTTCCTCCCAAACATCCATCTATCTTTACTTCTTCTATCTGTCCTTCTCCATCAGTCCTCTCTTTCCATTCATTCGTCCGTTGGTCCTTAACCATTATATCCTTCTGTCTTTTGACTCATCTCTCTATCCACCTATCCAGTCATCTAACCTTCTGTTCACCCATTCATGCATCTTCCCTCCAATCGTTCTTCTATTTATTCATCCTTCTATCCATTCATTCTTCAGTTTCTCAATTCTTCCTTTAGCTCATCCGTCTAGCCTTCTTTCTGTCACTCATCTGTCCATTTATCCTTTCACAACCATTCATCCATCTATTCATCCATCCAATCAACCTTCCAATCATTCACTAATTTCCTCCATTTATCTATTTTATTCAACTTTTCATACATCCATCAGTCATTTTATGCAGCTATCCATCCTTCCTCCATCCATCCATCCTATCAATTCATCCACTATTCCCTGCTTCCACACTTTTTCCTTTTTCTCTTTGATTTCTTTCTTCCACCCTTTCATTCAACTATCTATTCTATTCATCCTTGTATCCTTTAATCCATCCTCCTATTCAATTATTCTTCAACTTTCCATCCAGCTGTTCTTCCTTTTTTCTTTCCTTCCTTCCATCCATCCCAACATGCTTTTATCTTTTCTTCCACTTATCAAATGTTTATTATAACTGCTAAATACAGGATTGTCTTATGAAGTGCTCTGGGAGAGATGGAAGCAAGAAATAAATTCTATCTCCAGGAGTTTGCACTTTAGTCTTCTTGTAAATAAGACACACACAGGGAAATAAAAGTATTATAAGGAGGAATGTGCTGAGCTGGGGGAAATTAGTGTCTTGGGGACACAGAGACATGAGCTTTCTTCCACTCAGGGGGTGGGGTGGTTAAGAAGGCTTCCTATAAGAAGTGGAATTAGATGTGGGGCATAGAAATGATCAGGACCAAAGAGGACTGGGGAAGACCAATCTTAGTTAAAGAATGACCCTGAGCAAAGGCACAACTGTGTTTAGGGAACAATTTGATTTGGGTAGAATATGTGGTTGAAATATGAATGGTAAAGTAGGTATGACCATATAATACAGACTAAGGAGTCTGAAGCTAATCCTGAGGGTGATAAAGTATAAGTGAAGGTTGGGAGTAACAGAGAGACATGGTCATAATCAGATTTGTAGTGGAGAATGGATGGGATGGATACAATACTCTGGAGACCACTTGGGAGGCTAGTGGCCTGAGGAGTGGGAGTGGAGCTGGGCTTGGGTGGTAGGCTTTGCTAGAGAGGCACCAGTCCCTATCTGCCATAATTGCAGATTTTGCACATGAGGCAGCCTTCCCGGGGGGTGAAGCAAAAGACTGAATAGAGTGGAGCATGGAACTGGCCCCAAACCTCCCTGCCCTCAGCCAGCCAAGCAGTTGGGTGCCACCTGCTGGTGTCTGGAGCCTTACATGAGTGAAGGAAGGGGGTCTTTTCCATTCTAGTTATTTGTCCTTGTGGAATAAGCCAGCCATCTAGAGAATGGGCATTGTTTGAGGCTCTAGCACCCAAGTGTAACCCCTCCCATTCTGAACATCCTGTGCATATTCCCAACTAGTTGCCAGGATAAGCTAAGCCTGATGCAGCATGCCATTCATAGTGAAGCTGGGGTTTCCCAGGACTGGGTCACGCTTCCATCAAACTCAAGCCTATGCCCATGTTGTCTCCCTGGTACCTTCATAGTTACCAGAAGGAGAGACCATTTTCCTATGTCAGTTTGTGTCCTTTGCAGTCCTTCAACTGCCATTTAAAGAAAACTGACAGACCAACAGGGCCTCACAACTCAGTCATTGTATCTCAGGTATCTATTGAAGCTGGACCTCAAGGACCCATGCCAGTCACTCTTATCGAAGAACTGTGGAGCTGTAAGAACTTTGGAATTCTTGGTCTCACTTCCTAATTTTACAAAGGGTGAAAGTACTAGCAGGACACTGACCCAAGATCACAAAAAATCCAAAATGGAGAGGAAACTAGACACACCCAGACAAGGATCCTTTCCACCCCACTTTTCTGAGCAAATACTATTGATATTAACTATGTCCCTCAAAACAGACTTTCAGCATAGCCCCATGGAAGGACATTACCTCTCCAAGTCTCTGAAAGTCAGTCAAAGTTTCAAGGTTGTTGGAACCTGGCTGGTGCCTCTAGAAGGAAAGGAAGTGTTGATTTAATACACTGGGAGCTTGGCTACCTATATACCAGGGTGTGGTGATGTGGGAGACTGAGTTTTTCTTGCCTAGAAGCTCGAGTAAGTAATGAATGAAATCTTTAACAAAAGAGAAGGGACTGAACTCTTCTAGACTCTTCTCGACTTCACATTGGAGTCCAGAATAAGGTGGGAGCTAAGGCAATGGCTTAGACAGGTAGGGGTAAGAGGCTGGGCAGAGATTTCCTGTCTCTTTCCACCAGGACTGCCTTTCTGGAACCCTAGGGTGATGCTTTTGTTCTCTGCCTGCATTCAGATCTCACTGACAAGCCTCGTAGCAAAGATCCTGAAATATTCTGATATGGCATCCATCAAAGCCCTTCGGACTCTCCGTGCCCTGCGGCCGCTGCGGGCTCTGTCTCGATTCGAAGGCATGCGGGTAAGATTTATTGCAAAACTTCTCTGATCTGCAACATTTGCTAATCATTATTTCCTTTATACCCTCCATACCACTGACCCCGAGCTCCAGGCCCCACCTCCAAAGATTGGCTCTGAGTCTTCACTTCCTGCTGACTTTGGTGGCGCTGCATGGCCTGACTCTCCTAACTATCTTTCAAATCCCTTTGTGAGTCCCTCTTCCCTTGTCCCTCATAGATAACACATCCACCAGGACTCAGACTTAACTCCCTCTTGGTCTGAGTGAAGTGATCCTGATCATGGCTCCACTGGCATCCATTATCTCAGTCTCCCAACCCTGCCTCTTGTTCTTACTGCCAGCATGTCCAGAACATCCCAAATTCTGTTTTTCCATGACAAATGAGTCTTTCCCCTAACATTCCATTTAAATGTAGTGACATGTCAGCTCAGCACCTCAGCCACCACCCACTGGAATGCATCTTCTCTCCAACCTAACATAGTCTACCGTCAAGTCCTGTGGATTTTTCCTTTTCATCCTCCTCTTTCCTTATCCATTGCTAACAGCCTTCACCTTGCACTCCCTGCCTCCCTTGGTTCTCAGGACTGATGTTCACAGCCTGAGCCTTGTTGTAGAGATTGCTAAGTGTTCCTCCTTCCCTTCCTCAGAATTACAGAAGCTCCCAGGGCAGAAAGGGAGGTTTTGCTCTGTTCCTCCACCCTTGGCTCAAAGTGATCAGTAGAGCTTCAAAAACAAAAGTGGACTTTTAAAATTAACCTGTACCTTTAAAAACATTGGAACTGAAGATCGAAATAGTTTGAAATTTATTTTATCTTGTATCCAAGTTCTCGTTTGCTGATTTGCAAATGAGCAAGTTTGTAAATACTGATTTAGATTTTCAATGATTCATGACCAAAGCGTACTCTAAACTATATTTTGTGTGTTGTATTTAAGGAGAATAAAGCAAGGTTCTAGAAGTCTGTACATGCAAGTACAACACACACACTCACCCCCCTAAGTGAGTATGTATGTTCTTGCAGACTCACTCATCTTCTCAGTCCTGAGGAAAGACACTGAAACCTGCCCTGGATAAGCGAGAAGGTCTAAACCCATCTCCACCCGCCCAGTGTCTCTCAGTCTTCTGAATGAGTTATTACACTAATTAAACCACTTCTCTTGCTGCTTCCAAGGCCACTGGCTAATGAAGCAGCCAGAGTGAGTGTAGAAAGAAATGGGGTTCAGCAGGAAGGGGTGGGCATTTGGAAGTTTTCAGGTCCTTTTCTATTTTCCACCAGGTGGTGGTCAATGCCCTGGTGGGCGCCATCCCATCCATCATGAATGTCCTCCTCGTCTGCCTCATCTTCTGGCTCATCTTTAGCATCATGGGCGTGAACTTCTTTGCAGGGAAGTTTTGGAGATGCATCAACACAACAAATGACAACTTTTCTCTTGTGCCTTGGACAATTGTGAATAATGAGTCTGATTGTAAGATTCAAAACTACACTGGCACCTTCTTCTGGGTCAACGTGAAAGTCAACTTTGATAATGTAGCAATGGGTTACCTTGCACTTCTTCAGGTGGTGAGTCAACCATGAGATCAACCATGTCTCTTCCTTTGGCTTCTCAATAAATTGGAGAATCTGGGATCTCCGAAAAGATGCTGTGTAGGGACTTTGCAAGGGGCAGCACTAAGTGTGAACCGAGGTCATTCTCTATTCCTACAGACTATACCACGAGACCGGAGGGCCTAACTAATAAGCGTGATCTCACAGTGGTGCAATTAGATAAGTGTGGGCTAATAGAATAGAATGAAGGGAGGATGGGCCTGCCATGGGATTATATCAAGTGAAGACTTAGAAGACACTACCTGTACAAAACACTCTTCTATCTCACATCATCTCCTAGATGGTAATGATTACATCTAATTAGGTTTACTGTAATGATAGATAATGTTGGTGATAATGACAGTCAACCACATTCACACCTTCTCTCTTTCATCATTCATTTATTCCTTCATCCCTTGCCTTCACCCACTTGTTCATTCAGCCTTCAATTTGTTCAAGCATTGATACAATTACTTACACTTTTGTCATGCAGTTTTCCATGCATTCCCATATTTCACCATTTGTACATTCATTTCTTCAACAAATAATCCCTGAGTAGCTATGGTGTACCAGGCACTGTGCTCAGCCCTGGGACATAGTCAGAACTGGCTCCAGGTGCCAATGCTATATGTGAAAAACAAATAAGCAAATCAAAACAGCCCACCAAGTGCTGTAACAGACATAGGAGTACAAAACCTCAGATGTCTGTCATACTCTGAACATGCTGGAGGGCACACCCAGTGTCTGGACCTCAAGAATGCAAAAAGTGAAGGCAGGAATGTGGAGGTCTTCTATTCCCAACTTCCCCACTTTCCAGATGGGGGGATATCCCATTCTTAGGTCATGTGCCTGAAGCGGGAAAGTGGTTGAGAAAATGGCAGCCCTGAGAGAGGGAGCCTTGATCAAGGGCACAGAGCAGCCTCATAGCAATTGGCACTAGAGCCAGACATCTAGGTGCCAGCCCATGCCACATTCTGGAAGGTGCCATGTCTTTAATACCACTCTATTCTGAAACAGCCACATGTGGAATTACTTTAAATCATCATGTGAGAGCAGTCAAGTCACTGAGTGCAGAGAAGACTTTTCCCTCTCCCTTTCTGCCCGTGCCCTTTCCTCCTCAAGACTCCTTAGCTGGCATCCTGCCCTCTCATCATGGCTTGGGAAGGGTCCAGTGTATGGGATGGGCAGACACTGAGTGGCCTCTGCTCCTTGTTCCCAGGCAACCTTTAAAGGCTGGATGGACATCATGTATGCAGCTGTTGATTCCCGTGAGGTGAGTCTCAGCCCACCAGGCCTACAGCCTCTGTGCATCCCACCCATATCAGTCTGTATGTGAAATGCAATGAAGACAACCTTGGTACCAGAAGAGGTGATCACCCAGCAGCCTCACACTCTCCCTCCCTGCAGCAGTGTCCAGTTGACCCTCTGATGGATGTCTTAGTCCACCTGGCCTGCACCCTTTACATGCACACTCCCCAGGTTTCTCAAGCTCTTACTCTGCTGACCACTGAGGAAAGCATCAAATAACCTGTAAAGGACAGTGTATGTGAGGCCACTCCCAGACAGGGGCAAGAGAGAGGGTGGTGGCTAGAAGAAAAGGGCCTCGGAAGGAATGAGACTGAATTTCAGGTATTATGGTGAGAGCCAGGTGAGGAGATACTGTTGGGGAAAGACCCCTTCCCGCTGTGGCAGACACTGTTGGTGCCCTGTCCCATGTCCCCCAGACCACCTCTGAGTTCACTCACATGCTGCATTTCTGATTCTCTGTCTGATGACTTTCTTCAGTGCTCCAGAACTTGCTAAGCAGCCCCTCCCCCAAGAACATGGGATTTAATGTCGCCAAGGGCAACCCTCACTGTTAGTTTGGGAGCCTGTAGATAAAAACTCCAGCTTCCCTGTTCCTTGGTGGTGCAGTTCTGAGCTGTGTTCCACATAGTTCCTCAGAGGGCCCCAGCAGGACTGAGTACCAGCTGCCCACATGATTAGCAACCCCCTTCATTAGCTTTTCTCCTGTTCCTGTTTATTCTCCCCAACTCCCTCGTGCCTGCTTCCTGGGATCACCTCCCAAATAAATTACCTGCACCCAGGTCCTGGTCTCGGGGTTGGCTTTTAGGATGAAACTAAGCTAAGACATCCCTCTCCTTACCATTCTCTACCTTGTTTGCTCACAGGTCACTTTGCAGCCCAAATGGGAGGACAATGTGTACATGTACTTGTACTTCGTCATCTTCATCATTTTTGGTGGCTTCTTCACATTGAATCTCTTTGTTGGGGTCATAATTGACAACTTCAATCAACAGAAAAAAAAGATAAGTGGAGCTCTGGTGTTTCTGCTGTGGTGGCAAATCTCATTCTTCCTGTCCGCTGGCCAGCGCCGGCCTCATGACTAAACCCAACACTACTCACAGCCCTTTGCACCTGACCAGGAGCCAACTCCAGGCCATTAACACCAACAGCAACACTTTCCCCTGATTGCAGCCCTCAGCCCTGCATGGTGCCTGGGGCGGCTGCTGCTGCTGCTGCTGGAAGAGCTGCATTTCTCTCTGTGTCAACAATGTACCCCCCACCCACATCACCACTCTGGTTTCCCATCCACCTTCCTAAAGTGACCTCAGTCTTCCCAACTGCAACCAGGTATGTTCATTGTGTCCCAGGTGACCCCTTGGGAAATATCAACAGGGAAAGAAAGGGCTCCAGCACTTGCTGCTTTGTTTGGGGCTCTGACCCCCAAAGGACTGAGTCAGGACCACAAGAAGGCCCAAGACCCCAGCACTGGCAGAATGCCAATGATCCTTGGGATGGGAAGGAAGGCTTTTGCTTCCAAGGGAGCTGACTTATTAATAGGAACCTAGTCCCCAGATAACCTCTCATATTTGTAGTAAAATATGAGGGGATTAAAAGTATAAAATGCTTTCATGCTATCCTCTCATTTAATACCCTCCAGACCTCTGAGATAGATAAGGTACCATTTTAGAGTTGTGTAAACTGAGATCCAGAGAGAAAGGGGGCACATGGGTAAGTCACATGGCACAGCATTGCCTTTGGCATCATACAAGCCTGGGTGTGCATTCCTGACTCAATTCCTTGCTGGATAGGTGATGCTGCTAATATTTTAAGCCTCTCTGAGTCTCCGTTTTCTCATCCATTTAGTAGGGTTAATAATACCTACTCTCAGGATTGTGGTGAGAAGTGAATAAAACCCTGTACAAAGAACACCTAGTTTAGGGCTGAGCATGCAGTGGCACTAGATGCTAAGTGTAGCTACTATAATTTAGGCTTTATATCTAGTGGACAGGCATCCCACTACAGGAAGTCCTCAGCCAGGATTCCGAGCATTAGAAGAGGGCCTGAGAAGTCTGTGGGAGCCCCAGAGGGCTCAGCAAGACAGCACTGACCAGTGTCATGAGTATCCTGGGGAACTTTGAGGGCATTCAAGCAGTTCTTTCTCCCATTTACAGGTGAGGAAACTGAGGTCCAGAGATAGAGCTGGCCATGTTAGGTAATGGAGTGAGATGAGCTGGTGATCAAGCTTGGGCGAGAAACCATCCCTGACTCCTTGCCCAGAATCCTCAGCATTGTCCCACACAGTGCTCACCTTCCCACTGCCCCTGCCCCTGCTCCCTCCTCTACCCCTGTCCCCATCAAGATGTCCCTCCCAGCAAGCCCTTTGTGTCCACATATTTTCTGAAATCTCTCCAACCCCACAGATCCCAGCCCATTTCCCCAGCATTTGCAGCAACTAATTTACACAAACATGCTATTGAAATGGGTGGCTTTCAAGTTATGTCACTAAGTGAAAGGTGAGGGGTTGAATGAAGTAAATCCAAAGGGTCTCTAAAGAAAACTTCACACCCAATCCTAAGGGAGGAAGGCATTTTTAATGGTGCAATTTCCTGCACTGTAACAACAGAGGGCAGTACAACTGGCACGGCCTCAAGAGAACCAGTCAAAGGTCCCTCTGACATGAAGGACCCAAAGATAAGGCCATAACTCCTCTCCAGAAAGGGTTCAAGGGACTGCATCCCAGAGTCTTTGCCCCAGAGGCCCTGAAGAAAGCTTTTGCCCCCCTGGCAGGATTCTAGAAGCCCAGAGAACTTGACTGGAATGAGCAGGCTGTATCCAAGGCTCAGATTTGAGCCAAAATATACCTTCTCCTTGAGTCCTGTTCCCAAACCCTCTCCACCCTCTGTCTGGCAGCATCTCTGGGTTCCTAGAGAAAGAAACCAGCTTTGCTTCAGAGACCCAGGCAGGGAGTCCAAGATGGGCGCAATCCCACCACTCTGTCATTGGTTGTGGCACCTGGACAAGACACTCCTTGATCCTAGGCTTGGCATATCTCTCTGCAGAGGAGGGAGAAGGTGGTCCTTCCCATCCAGCATGCTCTGATTTTGGTATCCCTGGGTTTCCCGTTGCTTTAATAACAGCAGTATGGCTCTCTCCTGCACTTAGGGGGCCAAGACATCTTCATGACAGAGGAGCAGAAGAAGTACTACAATGCCATGAAGAAGCTGGGCTCCAAGAAACCTCAGAAGCCCATCCCACGGCCCCTGGTGAGCCCAGAGCTTCCCTCTAGCAGAACATGTCTGTGAATCCAACCTTACAGCCTGGCCAATGCTGTCTGTGGAGGAACAGATCTGGGTTGAGTTTGGAGATGAGGTTAATGAGGGTTCCATGCCCAAGGAATGAAAAGTTTAAAAGAAGCGACTCTGGTATTCTGGAGTGAACATATCTCCTATAGTCATTCCAGATAATCCTGTTCAGGGAAATACTGAGTTCCCCAGCAATTTTAGGGTTCGAGACTAGAAACAGATTAGGCCAAATGATAGAAAGGGTGTTAGAGCCCAGAGATGAAACATTTGTATGGTTATGCTTCATGACCTAGTTGCAATGGATCTCCAGACTAATCCTACATTCCACCTCATGCACAAAGGTAGACTAAAGAGGATATGGCCAAAACCCAACACCCCTGTGTCCAAGATACAGTCACAGTCATGGTCAAGTGCCCAATAGGAACCAAAAATTACCCCACTCTGGAGTTTAAAGATTGGCCAAAAATTAGGGCCAGACTCCACTTTGACTCCTTTTTTCTCAAGACACGCTCTTTTATTTCTCCACTAAATGCAGTGCCCAAACCACACATGATATCACCTAAGTTCTTCTCATCTCTCTGCTGGAAGATGAAAAACATCAAACTTCTGGGTAGCCTCAAGATAGCACCCCTGTAGGGAGCAAATGAACAGGGTTGGGAGTAAAGATGTTGATATGTTTAAAATTATAGCAGAGCTTCTTCAAAGAATTTCTGAGCCATTCAATCCAGTGAATGCCATTGGCCTCTTGTCCCTTTAACATAACCTTTCTGTGGCTAAGATGTAGCATTTATGAAGAAAACTACAGGTACTGCCCACAGCATAATGATCAGCCCTTACCCACACAAGGGAAGCCTAAGGACCTTCAACTAAAGAACAGGCCTCTCCCTAAATGATTAGGGAGACATACATTCTGTTGCCAAAGCATTAGAATTTCTAAATCAAGGCATAGTATTTGCATAAGTTAGACCAAACTTTGTGAGAACAGAGTCTTAAAAATATTTACAGGAGAAACTTTTTTTTTAAATTGGAAAAATGTTATGACCTTTGACAAACTTTATTTGGAAACAGTGGCCATGAATTTATTACTATTCTAGATTTTTAGAAGTGTTACAATTGGGAGTGATAGGAGGTCTAGACATTTGTGGGGGTAGAGGTTTCCGCCCACATCCCCCAGAAGATCAAGGTAACTGGGCCTGAGTGAGCCTGAGTGAAAGTCCTTAAGGCTCACTGAGCATCCATCTGTCAACAAGTTCAATGGGTAGGAGCGGGCTCAATATTAAAGATGTAGGTGAACGGCTGAGCCCCTCTAACCAGATCCAAGTCAGAGACTATGGGAAGAGGATCCTGAGACTTACTGAGAAGCAAGCAGCTGAGCCTGTGCTGGTCTTTACTGGTGCCTGGACTAATGTTGAATCCACATTTGAACCAGACACCAAGGAGTGCTATGCTAGGGACAGCCTTGGCAAAATCATGAAGGTTTTTGGCACCTTTCCCCACACACTACACAATCTCTCTATGACATCCAGCCTCTTCCCTCTCATCAACCAATCCCACAGACCTGCAGAGCTTCCTCCTCTCAAGGAGGACATTGTCCCTGGGACAGGATGAGCTGCATTTCAAAAAGGGACCCTGGAGAGGCCATCTAAATACAAAGATATGAGCCCAATGTTGGAATTCCAGGCACTGTGATAGGAGTAGGAGCTGATGGTTGGGCAGGAAGACCTACAACAAAAACACCATTTCTCCTAATTAAGCCACAACCAAGATCACCCAAGAATGGCACTGGGGGAGGTCCTCCACCTGGAGAGGGGACATGAAGCCACATAGCCCAACTCTGCTCATGAGACTCTCCATCCCTTTGGATGGAAGGGGCATGTATTACTGATTAACTGTCAGCACTGTGCTAACCTTAATGGAAAAACTGTTACCCCATATTAGTCCATTTCTGTTGCTTATAACAAAATACCTGGAACTGGTAATACTGGTAATTTAGAAAGAAAACTAAATTTATTCCTTACAGTTTCAGAGGCTAGGGAACACATCTGAAGAAGACCTTCTTTGGTGGTTAGTTCAGTGATGGCAGGGTATCACGTTGTGAAATGGCAGAGCAGAGAGAGACTAACCTCTCATGTGCTCTTCTTTTAAAAGCCTCAAAACCATGCCCCTGACCACCATTATCAATCCATTCACTACGGCATGGTCCTACAATCTCATCACCTCTTCAAGGGACCACCTTTCAATTACCATAATAAGATTTCCCACCTTCTTTACACTGTCACAGAGGGAGGCTATGTTTTGCAGAGACATCAATCCACAGCACCCTTAATATTCTGGTCCAAGCCTGGCAATCACTCTTTCCTTTGTTCCCTAATGTAGCATAGCTGATACAAGGCTAGAACATTTATACAAGAATCTGTAGTCTTAGGGATGCCAACAGGGAAACCAGCAGAGCACAGTCCAAGAAGCAACTGCAGATGGCTGCTCCCCAAGGCCCAAAGGTGATGGCACATTCCAGCTCCTGATCAGCATTCATGTGGCCCCACCTACTCAGTGGCACAAACCTGATCATCTTCCGTCCTCAAGTCCAGAACCAAGAAAGAAAACTGAGGGAAAAAAGAGAAAGTCCCACTTCCACCTAAGACTCTCCCTCCCAGGCCCAGCTTCCTTTTCACCAGATTATTAGCCTGGAATGTTCACCTTCTCCCTTAGGAGCCCAAACAGGTCAAGCCGGTCAGAAAAGCAGAGCACTGGCACAGGAGTTCTGCCCCACATATGCATGGGTGCCATGTCACAGCAGAGCTAACCTGGAACCACATAGGGACCCCCAACACATGCACATACACACCACCTCCTGCTTCTGGTGAAGCCCAGGCTCTAAATCTTGTATCATCCACAGTAAAGGCTAAGGTTTCCACAAGACTGGGGAATTTTATTCCATAACATTCCTTGCTATAGAAATCACTAAAAGTAGGTTTCATATTCTCCACTTTATAGGAAAATAACAAGCTCTAGAATATCACATCATCAATCACTACTTCATTGTCTCTGAGAGCACCAAGGATTGCGAAGGTGTGATCTCTGCCTACGGACTGAGCCAAGAGCAGCCAACAAGCTGCTCCATTCCCTAAAGTCAGAATATCCAGGGCAAGCCCGACACCCAAACATTTACTGATGCCATTGCCTGCTCTGTTTAATTAGAAGTCATGTAACCATGAATAGGCCTCTACTTTTTCACCATTTTTGGTGATGAAATGAAAGGGATTAATGGCTCAGCAATCCCCCTCCCACCCCAGGAAAGATGTGAGCCAGCAATTATGCATGGCACCAGGCCCGCATGAGTCTGTTTCTTTGCTCTAACCCGACAAGGTAGCAACCCATCCCCGCCATGAAGCAGAAGCAGGGATCAGTCTCACCGCAGCACTTCCCCTTCTGCCTGCTCAGCAGCTCCCAGGAGCTCCCCGGCCAGACTCTAACAGGTTCTTCTCCTGCCTCATCGCCATTCATGCAGAGCCCTGCACAACATGTGCATTCAGTATATACCCATTGTACAGAATTAAATTAAATCAAGCCTAGTAGGGGGGCTTTAAAATTTTAATTAAGGTGTGGTTAATTTAAAGCTGTCCATTCTATCTTCCATTTATTCAACAATTTATTGAGCATCTATTGCATGCCAGGCACTATGCAGACACTAGGATTAGAGCAGTGAGCAAGATAGACAAAGTTCCTGCCTTCATGATGATTACCATCCAGTGACAGAGGCAAGTAATTAGCAAAAATCACACACATACTAATTCACAGGCTGGAGGGATTGCCAAGGGAGAAAGAATGGAGTGAAGAGCAAAGAGGGTCTAGGACTGAGCCTCAAAGAACTCTAATATCCAAAAATTGGGTGAAGGAGACTGAAAAAGAGCAACCGAAAGAACCAGGAAAAGAACCGGGAGAGTTAGGCATGACGGAAACTAAGAAAGGAGAATGTCAAGATGGAGGGGTGGTAAGCAATGTCAAACAAGGTGATCCTAGCAAGAACCACTTCAGTGGCGGGGTTGGGGGGAAAGTTCTGTTGGAATGGATTGAGGAGTGAATGGGAGACAGCACTGTATACAACTCTTTCAAGAAATTTAGCTGCAAAAGTGGGGAGAGACCAAGGTTGATATCTGAAAGGAGACGTGAAGCTCAGGAAGATTTTGCTTTAAGTTAAGAAAAATTAGGTCATTAGAGATTTACTGAAGGAACTGAGAGACTAAGAGCCATTCATGTGGACATTAGAGATACCTAGGATAACAGCCAAGAGTGGGCAAGTGTGGCCAAGAGCCTCACTAATCAGGAATGAAGCAGAGGCATCAGGAGGTTGGTAGTGGTAGTAATGAGGAGACGAAGGTGGACTAGCTAGATAACACAAGCTTCCAAGGAGGAAGGGGTTTACATGGCACAGGAGGAGCAAATGTCCAGAAGGGACAGTGGGGAATGAGCAGGACCCCAGGCCTGATCTCTAGCCCTGAGGTACATGGAGTTGGGGAGAATGGCAGCCTTTGAGTAAGAGGAGATGTTTGAAGATCAAGGTAGTGAGCTCTATGGAGGTCAGGAGAAGGGTTTCAGAGAAAGTACAGAGAGGAGAATGGTGTCGTTATCAAGACCAGTAAGACTTAACAACTCAAGAAGAATAGAGAGCTACACTAGGAACTTCTTAAAGGCACCAAAAAAACTACCAGATATAAATGATCTCTTGGTTATCCAGGTTGCTCTGACTCCCTCCAGGAATACAAACAACCAAGACTTGACCCCATGCCCTATGCTTGCATTTGCTTAGGAATCTACACAGCCCCAGAAATAAAGAGAGAACATATCCAGGAATAAGTGGCACCATTGCACTTGACTTTACCCTCAGCAAAGTAGCTCAAATCAGTAATTTTGCAAGCAGTTCATGAACTCTTGCTCTGTGCAGGGCACTACAGGAACATGAGGTTGAGCAAGGCATGGCCCCTGAGTAAGGCATGGCCCCTATCCTCAAAGAGCTCACTGTTTAGTAGAGAAGAAAAGCATGTGTGAAATGCTAGAATTCAAGACTAGACTGTGGGAGCCAAAGAAGGGACAGAGTGGGGTGGTGCTACATGATTAAGGAAAACTCCCTGAAGGATGTGAGGCTTAAGAGAGATGGATCATTCACAACTATTGGAATTTAGACAGCCAACAGAGGGGACTGGAAGGACATTGCAAATGGAGGGAAGAGAATGGGCCATGACAAAGGAAGTTCCTGGTGACTTCAAGGGGCCAGGAGAGGTGATGAAGCTTGAAGTGGGACAATGATGTAGAGTTAACTAGAAGTAAGATTTTGGAAGGGGTGAGGACAGGATGTGGCGTCTGTTTGGATGTGGAGTGTAAGGAAGACAAGAAAGACAGGCTTTTAACACTCACGTATGGAGAACCCAGCCCCTCCAGATGCCTGGTTTACGTCGGCCCAAAGGCCCTGATACCACCGTCTCTTGTTTTCTCAGAACAAATACCAGGGCTTCATCTTTGACATTGTGAACAAACAAGCTTTCGACATTGTCATCATGGTCCTCATCTGCCTCAACATGATCACCATGATGGTAGAGACCGATGAGCAGAGCGAGGAAAAGACGAAAACCCTCGGCAAAATCAACCAGTTCTTTGTGGCCGTCTTCACTGGCGAGTGTGTCATGAAGATGTTCGCCTTGAGGCATTATTACTTCACCAATGGCTGGAATGTGTTTGACTTCATCGTTGTGGTCCTCTCCATCTTGAGTAAGTGGGCGGCCACGTGGTGGAGAAGGCTGGCCTATGCTTGGGGTTGTTTTGGCTGCTCTTTCAAAACCAAGGGGACAACCAGCAGACTTTAAAAGATACGTGTTGAATAGTAGAAGAGCCTGGTATTTGCAGCCTTCTAAGAGCAGCAGATTTTAAATGTGCCTGGGCTGCTCTCTCAGTGAAATGAAGAAGTTCCATTGGTCTGGTCTTCTTCATGCTGTCATAAAGTGTTTACGGGCACATAATGTGTGCACAGCCCATCGCCAAAACCTTGGGGGCTCACAGTGAATGATTACTCCTCCTGAGAACCTACAACTGGAAGATGATGGAGTTTCCAGTGGGCCTTACCTTTATGGTCTTCAAAGCAGGGGGTGGGTGATGTGAGGTGAGGTGAGTCACAAAATGCTTTCTGGAGAAGGGGGTGGGTTGCCAGCAGAGTGAGGGAAGACTAAAAGGAGATCGTTCAAAGGAGATTCTGTAGTTAAATATCCATATAACTGTCCTGTTAGGAAATGTGAGTGATAGAAAAGTCACGGCATCAATGACAACAGTTCAATGCTATTGAGACCCAGTCTGGATGTTGTTGAATGACAGGCCCAGTATTTTGGCCCAATGGTGTAGAGTCAGATGTTAACATGGGGAATGGAGCCTTATAATTGAGTCCTCACTGAGTTCTGAGCACTAGGCTGGGTTCCATAAATCCTCACAGCAGCCCTGTTAAAGAGGTATTATTATCCTCATTTTATATTTTAAAATTGAGCCTCAGTGATTAGTAAGAGGCAGAGCTGAATTTAGATCAGGCTATGTTTTAATGAACCAGCTACCTCCCACCAACAACCGAGAGACTGTCCTTGGACTTCTTGTGACTTAGCCAAAGTTTGGTCTTATGAAGGCCAAATCCCAACTCACCTTACTTTTCATGGCAGGGCACAGCTGTAGAAATGGAAATTTTCCATTGATTTTTTATCAAGAGCCAATAGCATCTAAACACAACTTGGCAGCATGTAAGCGACCTCCCCACCCTGGTGCTGAAACACAGCTTTGGGTTACACTTATTTGTTTGGGGGGTTTAAATTTGTTTTTGTGTTTCATTTTGTTTGCTTTGATGTTGCTGCTGTGTTTTGTTTTTAAACCACTTTGTCAGGTATAACTGACATGCAAAAAGTTCTACATATTTAATGCATACAACTTGATGGGTTTGGAGATAAGTACACACTAGTGAAACCATCACCACAATAAATGCCATAAATGTATCCATCACCTCCAAAAGTTTCCTCCCACCTTCTTTATTTATTTATTGGGTGCTAAGAACACATAAAATTAGATCTACCCTCTAGCAGATTTTTAAGTATATATTGTACTATTGTTAATTATGGGCACTATGCTATACGGTAGATCTCTAGGACTTATTCATCATGCATAACTAAAACTTTGTACCCTTGACAAACACCTCCTCACCTCACCATTCCCCCAGCCCCTGGAAATCACCGTTCTACTCTTTGCTTCTATGAGTCTGACTATTTTAGATTCTTCATATAAGTGGGATCATTTGTCCTTCTATGTCTGGCTTATTTCACTGAGCATGATGGGAGTTTTTGTTGGTTGGTTGGTTAGTTGGTTGGTTGTTTTTCCTTTTGTTTTTGTTTTTGTTTTGTTTTTTGCCTTCCAAAGTATAAGACTCTAAAGGCCATTTTAATTTTATATTAGAGAAGGGAGTTTGCCTATGTAACTTCCCATGTTAGTAATAAAAAAATAAACCTTTTGTTTTTGTTTTGTTTTTTGCCTTCCAAAGTATAAGACTCTAAAGGCCATTTTGATTTTATATTAGAGAAGGGAGTTTGCCTATGTAACTTCCCATGTTAGTAATAAAAAAATAAAATGCCCCACCTGTCAATCTTCCTGCCCTCTCTTCGCCCCTCCCTCCCTTTCTGCCTTCCCATCAGTAAAACATAAATTGAGTACCTAATTACTACAAGCATGAGGACTCATTCTCCCTGTAAATTGAGTATCTAATTACTACAAGCATGAGGACTCATTCTCCCTTGAAATAGAATCCTGGGCAACTCAAATTAATATGTAGACCAATTGTCTGGCAGAAAATTTTACTAGATTATACAGACACATAATATACCCCACACATAAATTGAGTACCTAATTACTACAAGCATGAGGACTCATTCTCCCTTGAAATAGAATCCTGGGCAACTCAAATTAATACGTAGACCAATTGTCTGGCAGAAAATTTTACTAGATTATACAGACACATAATATACCCCACACTGTGGAAAAATGTCCCAGTTAAACTAAACTTTAAGAGAAAACCTTTCACAAAGATTTTATAATCCAAAATTATAATTATTTCCCAAGTCCCTTCCCACTTCTTCTCTCCTTCCAAACAATATTGTTATCACCCATATGCATACGAGTATAACAAACATGAGGTAGGACAAGAGGATCAAGGGAACCCTGCAAGGGGTAAGAGCTTGCTACTCCGTCCCTCACCATTTGTCCTGAGAAGTCTCTAGTCCCTCTTACCCAAAGGCCTTGCCTCATCTTTTGTGTGTGCATGTGTGTGTGTGTGTGTGTGTGTGTGGCAGCTGACCAGAACAGAGATCCGAAGCCTTGACCTTGGTGTTACAGGGCTGTGCTCACTGAACCAACTGACCCAACTGACCAGCCCTTGCCTCATCTTTGATGGAGGCTTTTGGTCCCAATAGGCTTCCACAGGTCCCCAAGACCAAGCTTCAAAAATCTTCAAATTAGACATCACGTAAAAAGACATACACATTCTTCATCTTTCCAACCTTGTCCATAGTTGGAGTTGAGGGCAGTAACTGACCCTAAGAAGCCCATCTCCAGACCCTAACATAGAGTTCGAACACAGCTGGAAATGAAAGAAACAAATTAAAGCCATTATGCAGACAGCTGGCCATTCAAAGACATTCTGCTTTAGCTGTCAGTAAGTTGCCCAACTCCTCAGACCCCCTTGTAATTAATACCAGGCTCCGTACAATTATCTACAGGACCATGTGCCAGGAACTGAGTCAATCTTCACAGTAGGGTATAGGGAGATGAATCATAGGGGGTCCTGGCCTTCACAGAGCACAGAACCAGGGTGGAGGAAAAGTCATGACCTAAAGGCTGCAATCAAGGAAGAGCAGGGTCTGTGTCATAAATGGAAACAAGCACAGGACTGTGGCATGTGGAACATGCTGCAATCACGTCTAACTGAACTAGGCTGCAGAGATAGGGTGTTGACAACAGAGGCTGACTAAGAAGAGGATACTCTGGGTGGAGGGAAAGATAAGAACATGATAGGAAGGGTCATATGTACCTGAGGGAAAGAGGATTTACACAATGGACATTTACTGAGCCCCTACTTTGTGCCAACCACCATGCCAGGCTCAGGGGACCTAGAGTCCTTGAATACGGATGCTCAAGTGGAGGGCGATATGGAGCAGAGATGAAGGAGTGTGATGACAGCCAACTTTGTCAGGCTCATGGTTGGAGGTACTAATTAGCTCATTCCCCCCTCTTTTAAAGGCCTGGTATTTTCTGCAATTCTTAAGTCACTTGAAAATTACTTCTCCCCGACGCTCTTCCGAGTCATCCGCCTGGCCCGGATAGGCCGCATCCTCAGACTGATCCGAGCAGCCAAGGGGATCCGCACGCTGCTCTTTGCCCTCATGATGTCCCTGCCCGCCCTCTTCAACATCGGGCTGCTGCTCTTCCTCGTCATGTTCATCTACTCCATCTTCGGCATGGCCAGCTTTCCCCATGTGAGGAGGGAGGCTGGCATCGACGACATGTTCAACTTCCAGACCTTCGCCAACAGCATGCTGTGCCTCTTCCAGATCACCACATCAGCTGGCTGGGACGGCCTCCTCAGCCCCATCCTCAACACGGGCCCCCCCTACTGTGACCCCAATCTACCCAACAGCATTGGCTCCCGGGGGAACTGCGGGAGCCCAGCTGTGGGCATCCTCTTCTTCACCACCTACATCATCATCTCCTTCCTCATCGTGGTCAACATGTACATTGCAGTGATTCTGGAGAACTTCAATGTGGCAACAGAGGAGAGCACAGATCCCCTGAACGAGGATGACTTTGACATGTTCTATGAGACTTGGGAGAAGTTTGACCCAGAGGCCACCCAGTTTATTGCCTTTTCTGCCCTCTCGGACTTTGCAGACACTCTCTCTGGCCCCCTGCGAATCCCAAAACCCAATTGGAATATATTAATCCAGATGGACCTGCCCTTGGTCCCTGGAGATAAGATCCACTGTTTGGACATCCTTTTTGCCTTCACCAAGAATGTTTTGGGAGAATCCGGAGAATTGGATTCTTTGAAGACAAATATAGAGGAGAAGTTTATGGCAACTAATCTTTCAAAATCATCCTATGAACCAATAGCAACCACCCTCCGGTGGAAGCAAGAAGATGTTTCAGCCACTGTCATCCAAAAGGCCTATCGGAGCTATGTGCTGCACCGCTCCTTGACCCTCCCCAATCACCCAGGTGTGCCCAGGGCTGAGGAGGAGGCTATGTCACTCCAAGATGAAGGTTTTGCTACATTCATGGCAAATGAAAATTGTGTACTCCCAGACAAATCTGAAACTGCATCTGCCACATCTTTCCCACCATCCTATGACAGTGTCACTAGAGGCCTTAGTGATAGAGTTAACATGAGCACATCTAGCTCAATACAAAATGAAGATGAGGCCACCAATAAGGAGGTGACTTCCCCTGGGCCCTAGTGAGGACACACCAGCGTGGACATATCCACTTCTGATGTGTCCTTCTGCTCTGTGATAACTCTTTCCCAGTACAGATGGCACCCAGCTACAACCTCACCAATGCATGCCACTGGTCACAATATCATAACTGGGCAGGTAGTACAGATGGTACCCACTTTTGAAAAAGCCCCCACACACCGATAGGAGTCAGAAGCCAAGAGCATCTCCACTGTGACTTCCCTTTTGAATTTCAATATCAGGTGATGATGGGTTCTCTTACTTTCCAGAAAATGTCCCTGGTCCTTTTATTCTGTTTGTGATCAGAGATTATATTTACCTAGACGAATTTATCAGGACTTCCAAACTTCCAAAGATATATTGCAACAACATTGCTGAAGGTCCAAGGTAGTCCTCTGTGCACCACATAGAGGCTGGCAATGTTACTTAGGATTTTGCATGACTGCCTGTTGAGAGCTGCCAGACAACTTCTCCAGCCATGTTAACACCTATGGTCTGTGTCATGAAAGGTCTTTAAAATCCATCCATTAAAATTAATATTTTTAAAGGTATGTCAAGACCGATGTTGTATCTTAAAGCATTATTTTATTTTTTTCTTAATTGTGTGATGCTGACATGAATAATGAATCACTTTTTCCTCACTTTCAGGGTTCCTGATATTTTTCAGTTTGAGCTTGAGGCTGGGTGGGGCAGGAAGGAGCACTGTCCTGGGAGCTGGAAAGGTTGGTTCTAATCCTAATTCTTCCACAGATTACCTGGCTGACTGGGGCCAAGCTCTTTCCCCACTGAACTTTAGTTTCTTCACTTGTAAAATTGGTGGAAGAGGGACAGAATAGATGCTTTCTACAGCCCCTGCATCTCATGTTGCAGAACTCCATGGTGCCTTGCCCATTCAGATAGGGAAAACACTTTATTTTCCAAGACTGCAATGTCCAGACCTTTTTGCTGTATAGCTAAAGAGACAGCTTTTGGATTCATCCCAGAGCCTGTTTCACATCTCATAATCAGACTTTAAGAAAGAGGGTTTTCACATTCCCCCTGGGGCCAGGACTCCATAATTAGTATAATCAAAAGAAAAGGGACATTTTGATAAAGATGATCTGTGAGATCAAAGGTATGGCCAGCAGTTTCTTTCAATTATCCTCCAAATATTATTAAATACCTCTTATATGACAGGCACTGCCCCAAGGACAAGAGGTAAAATAGGAGTTAAGCCCCAAAAGATGAATTGGGTTTATGCAGTGAATGGAGTAAGAATTGTCAGAGGAGTATATTCAGGCTAAAGGCATATGGCAGGTCTTCAGATGAAGAAAAGCAAAGAGTTCACATGACAACATAGGACATAGGGATTTTAATGACAGCCATGATCTTTTATTAACTCTTGGGACATTCCAGTCACACAGATCAGGTCAATTCGTTGGATATATATTTGATCATTTCATTATATTTTCCATTTGTACAATTACAGAGTGTAGAGGCTGATCCACCTTACATGCTTCATGGATACAGGTATCTGGGGCCTTGCTCTCCCTTCTCTGCCACTGATGGCCCATCAGAGGCCAAAGAGGCTTTCAAGATGTTTGTTGGGGGTTGCCAGCCCCCACAGATGCAGGTTAATTAGATGATGGTAGGATAGCGCAGGCCACTCCAGTACAAATCAGCTATCCTCAGGATGCCTGGTTTGTATCTAAAAGATGAGTTCAACCCCATGGCTCTTCCTCCCTAGTGCCACTCAACAAGGGAGCACAGATATTAACTGTGTAGCTTCTTCAACATCTAAACTCCATATGGTCGGTGAAAAAGCCATCTGAGATGATACTAGCCCAACTGTTTATAAGACAGCTGGGTGGACAGAGGGACTGGTTTAGTTTTACAGTGATGTGGAAGAATTAAATGTACCCAACTATCAGACTAGTTTTATTAAGTAGTTAATATTATTCTCAAAAATGTTCTTATAACATTTTATGCCTCATGTTGTGGGTTGAATTGTGTCCCCCAAAAGGAGATGCTGAAGTCCTAACCCACGGTACCTGTGAATGTGACCTTACACGGAAACAGGGTCTTTGCAGATGTAATCAAATTAAGATGAGGTCATATTGGATTAGTGTGGGCCCCAATCCCATGACTGGTGTCATTATAATGTGAGGGAAATTTGGACACAGACGCACAGAGAGGAGAAGACCATGCAAAGACATGGAAACACACCCACACACAGAGAAGAAAGCTATGTGAAGACAGAGGCAGAAATTGAAGTGATGCAGCTGCGAGCCAAGGAACGGCAAGGATTGCTGGTAACCACAAGAAACTAAGAGGAGGCAAGAAGCCAAGGATTTTCCCCTGGAGCCATAATAGGCAGTACAGCTCTGCCACTACCTTGATTTCAGACTTCTAGCCTCCAGAAATGTAAGAAAATAAATTTCCATTGTTGTAAACCACCTCATTTGTGGTTACTTGTTACAGAAGCCCTAGGAAACTAATACACCCCACATTTTTTTTTCACACAGATGCATTTCCCAAATTGTAATGGGGTTGGGCGTTAACAGTTTGTTTGTTTGTTTGTTTGTTTGTTTGTTTGTTTGTTTGTTTGTTGGCCAGTACGGGATCCAAGCCCATGACCTTGGTGTTATAAGGCTACACTCTAACCAACTGAGCTCACCAGCCAGCCCCCCTCAAATTATAATAGGAACCACTGGAAAAGAGATGCAATATATATACATCTTACATTACACAGAGTTTTCAGAAATGTATCCATGCAAATACAGGGTTATCTTTTGGATATTTCACTGGATCCAGTTCCAAAGTTCAGCTGGTGATCCAATTGCAACATAGGAGCTAGATTTCTCAGGGAGCAAACCTGAGAGGTCCTGCTGGAGAGAGTGTAAACTGGCACAACTATTTTGTAAAAATAGTTTAACTTTATCTGGACAAGTTGAAGATACCTAAACCCACGACTCAGGTTTTCCACTCTTAGGTATAAAACCTAGAGAAATACATGCACACATGCCTCTAGGAGACATGTACGAGATTTCTATCAACATTGTTCATAATGGACCCAAATTAAAAACAACACAATGTCCATCAGCAGTAGAATAATTTAATAAATTGTGGGGTTTTTTAAAATGTAATTTTATGCAGTACTGAAAATGGATGAAGTATAGCCTCATACCCATCTATAAATGAATCTTACAGGCATAATATCAAATGAAAGAAGCCAGACACAAAACTTTATTAACTATATGTTTATATGAGGTTCAACAACAGGCAAATTTAAGCTACATTGTTTAGGAATGCATAAGGAGAGCAAGGATTAGTTACCGCAGAAGTCGGGGTGGAGGCCACCACCAGAGGGAAGGAGGCGTCTGTGACTGGACGTTGGCAACGTTCTAACTACTCACCTAGCTGTTGCTCTTTACCAGCATTGTCTTTATCACTATGTGTCAAGCTAAACATATTTGTCTAATACATTTTCTGTGTGTATATTCTATCTCACAATTAAAAAAAGAAAAGAAAAAGAAGCTTTAAATGGCTCAGCTTAGATTCCCCTCCCTCTTCACAGTAGTAGTTACTATCACTATTCTCAATTGTGGAATTTATATCTTGGACTTGGATTACCTGAGCCAGGCTATAAAGGGAGGAGTGGGAGTTCGGTAGTGAGTAGTAGAAAAATAAATTCTAGGAAAAGGGAATAACAACTGCAAAAGACACAGGAGATGTGCAAGTGGGTGAAGAATTTGAGGAAATGGAAATAAGCTGTTGTGCAGCGAGCGTGGCAGGGAGAGGGGAGATGTAGAATATGCTCACAGTGGGGAAAAGGTTTTGTGTCCCTCCAAATTATTTTGAATGATATCATGGGTGATATTAAAACTTCTAACAAACTACCTGGTATAGGGCACCAACCAGTTAGCAAGAACTGACCATATTGCTAAAGCAGGCTTCTGGAGGCCCCCTGCTGTGCCAGGTACCAACCCTTTAGTTATTGGATTATGGTCTAGAGGGAGGTCTCAAAAGAGGGACCAGGACAGCTGAGGCAGAGGAGGTGGGGAGCACATGGGAGGCCTGAGGCAGCAGCTATTTACTAATCGATGCAGAAATATCTCATTATACCTGTGCATACTGACCAGATATTAGCCCTTGTTGCCAAGTGACAGAAATACAACCCAAATTAGTTCATGGGAAAAGAAGAAAGAAAAGAAAACATTTTCATCTCCTAAACAGGAAACCCAGAGATGCAGCTGGATTGAGGCTTAGCTGGATTCAGGAGCTCAAATGATACCATCAGGACAGTACCTCTCCCAGTTGACTCTGCTTTTTTCTATGTTGCCTCCATTCTCAGGCAGTCATTGATATCTGTGATCTCAGAAGGGAAACTTGGCTCTTTCCTGATAATTCCAGCAAAAATCCAGGGAGGCATGTCCTTGGCCCTTATTGTATCACATCATTTTTCCTAAGCAAACACTGTCCAGAACATGTAGCACACTGGCAATTCCTGGATCATGTGTTCACCCTAGGAATCAGGAGCTGAGCCGAGAGCAGCTCCCAAATGGAAGAGTTCTGTGGCCATAAGAATAGGAAATGTGTGATGAACAGGCTAAAACAGTAGCTGGCTGCTACACTCCACCCCTTAGCTGCCCAGTGTCAACATATATTCTTCCTAGAAATGCAACATCAAAAATAGCTTCCTAACAAAATACAGCTATCCCACATAAAACCACACTCCCCCTATTCCCAAAGGGAAACCATCCAGAGCCTTATCCAATTACTGCATACAGCTCCAAGGCAAGAATGTTTCAATAATAGGTCAGCAGATCCCGTTAACTCTCCTTTCAAAATATACCCAGGATTTGACCACTTCTTTCCACGTTGACTACTACCAACTTTATCCAAGTAGCCATCATCTCTCACAAGTATTATTTCAATAGCCTTCCAACTGGTTCCCCATTTCTACTCTTGTCCTCAACAGACTATTCTTAAACAGCAGCCAGAGCTCAAAATCCATCCATGGCTTTTATGGTACTCTGAGAAGATGTCAGTACAACGTTTTTAAATAATCTGGCCCTCAATCCTCTCTGACCTCACCCCACACCCACACCTCCCCTCACTCCTGCACTTCAGCCATGTTGTTCTCCTCCCCAGTCCTTAAACACACCAGGCATGCTCTTGCCTCAGTGCAAAGGCCCTGGGAATTTGCTTTTCCCTGAGCCAGTATATCTGCCAGACTTGTTCCTCCACTTTCTTCAGTTCTTCCCCAACCAACCAATCTAATTACCAACCAATGCATGGCACTTAGCCTCTGGGATATAATATACAAGTCTATACTTGTTTACTGTTTGTCATCTCCACTAGAATGTAAGCTCTGTGAGGGCAAGGACTCGACCTACTTGGCTCACTGATATATCCCCAGCAACCAGAACAGTGTCAAAGTAAAGTCACAGATATTTGTCAAATGAGTGAAATGCTTTCTTCTTGATTAGTCCAGAAGTAATGCTTCATGGCCCAGTACCCACAGGCTAACCATCTAATCAATACACAATAGTGTAGGATAAACATGTTCACTTCAATTTTTAAAATCCTATTTGGAAAAAGAGGACTTCTGGTCAAGATGGCAGAATAGACGGTTCCCAGCATCACTCTCTCCCACAAATCAACCAGTTTACAACTATAAAAATGTAACATCAGCCAAGCTGGGGCCGCTGGAGCTCAGGGGAAGAGGAGGAGAGACCTACAGAGTTCATGAAGGCAGGAGAAGCCACAATGAGAGAAAGAAAAAGCTGCTCTGAACATTTCGGGCCGTGGCTGCTTTAAGGCTGGAGCTGCTGAGTGCATGGAGCAGGAGCTGGCAGAAGCCACAGCTGTGCCCTTCAGATGGAGTCACTTGGAGGCAGCAGGTGAGAAGAGAGCCTTGGCGGCCCTCAGGACAGCAAGACCACTAATAGGGTTCCCATGGACCCACACATGAGCCAGGAGCCAGAACAACTGAAAAAAGGAAGCCATTCAGAGGCCGGTGAGTCATCGCAAGGGACCAGCGCACAGCCCATCCCATGGGAAGTGTTTGGAGCATGGGTGGTGGGGGAGACAGGCCCACTGGGAGAACACTGGGACACAGCAAGAACAGCTGACCTGCCCCCCAGTCAGTGCAGGACCACTCAGAGGAGACTGGTTGGGTATGCAAAATTGCATGGGGTGCAGTTTCATGAAAAAACTCAGGCCCAGATCAGAGTTTCTACACAACCCAGGCGCACCAGGTCTCTGGAAAGCCAGAGGTACCTATAAGGTCAACCATGAAACCCTGAGCTTCACAAAAAGCCTTCCCTAGGGAAACAGCAGCAATTTAGCTCAACCACAGAGCTCAAGTACTGGTTCCCACAGGAAGTTCCCCCATGTTAGTAGTAAGCAAAGGACAAAAAACTAGTTCCAGACCAGGCACACCACCAGCACCTTGGAGCCTGCCTGGGAACCAGAGGCTTGGAGCCGAGGACTGGACCCCACTCCCACATCCAGGCAAACTGCGCCAGCACCTCGGGGCCACTCAGGGACCCAAGGCATGGAGAATGGGATTGGAGAATATCCCTCTCCCACAACCAGCACGCTGTGCCAGCACATTGGGGCCTGCCTGGGGACTCAGGGCATGGAGAAGAGGACAAGACCACCCTCCCACATCCAGGCACATGGTGCCAGCGCCTCAGGGCCCATCTAGGGACCAGAGGCATGGAGAAGGGGACCAGACACACCCCATAACCAGGCACACCACCAGTGTCAAGGAGCATGCCAAAAACATCACCTCCATGTGGGTGGCCCACCACAGCTACCACAATAACCATGGCAGCTGCAAAAACGACTAGACACCACAACCACCACGCAGATGGTCCACCAACCACTGGAGTGCATTCACACAAAGAGGGTCACCAGCAGAGATAAAGAAAAGAAGAGGATGTCTCTCCACAAAGCCCATTTCAGAGTGACAGAAGAAGCATCTGCTCTATGATAATATTGGGGGACCTGATCACACCTCTCAGCACTGGACAGATCATCTAGGCAACAAATCAACAGAGTAACCATTATTCTTTCAGAACAAGAAAAGAAATCTAGGGCAATTAGAGGGGGGAGGGAGAGGGAATGGGGGAAGGGGGAGATTGGACAAGGGGCATAAAGAATAATTATGATTTGTAACAATGTATATGCTACTAATATTGGTTTGATCAACATATCTCAATGTTCAACCCCCAAAATATGTATAATCGATTTTGATTCCATAAATAAAATAAATTATTAAAAAAAAGAAAGAAAAAGAGAAACCATATCCCGAAGTGCTAATCCACAGTGTACTCTGAAATGTTTACTGCTCTGACAGTGGAGGGTTTTCTTGATCCTGCTCTATGGAAATTCCTTATCTGCTGTTCTACTTCCTCATGAGACAGGAGCCCTGGGAAGAGATTCCCTCATGGGAATGAACAGCTAATTGCACTTTCTGTTGGCACCAGTGGGCCCTGGAAATTGCCTTCAGGTTTGAGCAGTCACAGGCCATTACTTGCCTGGACTGAAGTTTCCCTGACAATACAATTCCCTTAAAACCTTAGTGGGATTTCTAGCCTTTGTGTTTAACCAACTTGTTAGCTCTTGTTATGGTCCTTCAATCTAGACTTGAACTTGGATGTTACTGCCTTTTAGCAATAGATCGCTTGCCCTCCTCACCCCAGCCCTAGCTGAATGGCCTTCTCCTGTCCTCATTCAGCCACTGTACAAAGATATTGTTGAAAAACTATAGGCTTCGGTGTGGAGGCACAGTTCACCTGCCCTTTACCCCAGTCTGTATCCCATTTGACAACTCTTTAAATTGGAGTAATATCTCCTTTGCCCTAAAGGGATTATAGGGACAGGATCCTGCAGGGGAAGAGGTAGGCATTAGGCTTCCCCCAGCTCCCATTCTTACCCTCGTCTCTACATTTCCAAAAGGTGTTGTGCTGGCAAACGTTTAACAATCGGCTCTTCAGGAGGAAAAAGAAAAGCAGTGATATGCAGCATTTTCTGATTTTTTTGATGTAAACACTCGCACCATGGTCCATGTGAAGTTACCCATGTGACATCCCTGAAGGCAGAACTGGAAAGAGATGTGCACAGTGGACTTGAGCTGGTATAAGCTGGATTCCAGCACACCACAGTTTCCACCCCCCACCTTTTCTCCACCATTATTAGCTTGGGATAGATATTTGGTTTTTTTACTCTCCAAGGCATACGACTGTAAGATTTTGGTTTCCTGGCCATGGACAGAAAAGGCCTCCCTTTCAGCTTTCATATAGGCCAGCTTAGGCAAAGTTTGTCTTTCTTTCTTTGACTTTACTAAGCCTGCAAAAAGTAACCCATAACTTTCTAAATCACAGAGTTTTTCTATCAAGGCCCTTAAACACCTGCCGCAAGAGGCAGGTGGCCTGATTTTCCTGATACAACAGACTGACAGCATAATAGGAATCTCCAGATTTGGATCTGAGGATAGGAAAGTCTCAGTGCCCTACAGCCCATCTCAATTTGACCATGGCCACATCTTAGGATCTGTTAATAGTAACACCCATCTCCAGGTATCAATTTCTGTGTCAGTCAGAGTTATTTGGTTGCAAGCAACAAAAACCAATTCTAGCATAAAAAGAATTTACTGGAAGGCCATGGGGAAACTCACAGGATATAAGAAAATGCTGAACAACCAGGAAGGACAGCAGCCAAGGCTGGGTAGGTTTCTGGGCAGTAGATACCAACAGAAAATCTCTTCAGGGGACCAGGACCAATCAGTTCCAGCTTTTTTCCCTGTGGATGTCCTGCCAGGATTCAAATTCCAGAGAGAGAGCATCTGATTGGCCCAGCTCCAGTGAAGGAAAGGCAGGGCGTTTTGATTGATAGCTCCAACAAGACCACATGCAATTACCTGCCTCCAACCCCCACGCCCAAAAGAGTTAAAGCAGCGTTACCAAAAGGAGGAGGGAGGGTGGGTAGGCAAAAACTCCCCATGAGTGTTACAAGGCACAGGTTGGATTCATGTTTGTAAAGATCCCCCTGGCCGCAGTGACAAATCACGGAGAAGCGGTGCTTGGAGGAACGTGATTAAGTAGGAGGTTGTGCCCAGTGGAGACCTGAACTATGGATTTTTGAGTCTCTCAAACAAATTGACTAAAAGTCACTAAGCCTGGTCAGATAGGACGCCCACAACACGGGCTAGGAAGCCCGCTCCCATCTTCATCTGTGGTAACAGCGCCCAGTCCTTTTCCTCCAGATAAGTGCTCCCTAGACCCAAATAACAACGGATTCTAGCTCCAGAAAATCATTCTTATATTCCCTGAAGTGGAAATATGTTTGAAGTGTGTTCTTCCGCGGAGCCCCAGATGAATCATCACCCAAGTGAAAAGGCGGGATTTGCCTCTAGGCATCAAGTATGTACCAAGAAAGTTCATGTCTACTGTTGACCCTTTAAAGCACCAGTTCTGGCAACAGAACCACCAACAACAAAACTTGGTCGATATGATTCACTGTACAAAGACAATTTCTGAAAGGGTATGCATGAAGAGGACTCACTTTTTTCCTGACCAGAACTGAGTTAATTGATGATTAGAAATGTGGCTGCTCCTGCTTCCTGCTTACAGATTTAATTGCATTATAAAGCAATATAAGGGCGCATGTGCATGTGTGTATGCCTGTTGAATAGTGATGCTTCTTAGAACAAGGAGCCCCAGACCACTTGGAAGCTGAAGATGCCTGCAAATGATCCATGCAGGAAAACTTATCTTCTAAGCGAGGTGGTGCTCCAGACTGAGCTCAGGATGAGAGGGCAGAAGGTCCCAGTCTGACTGCAGGCCTTCTGTTGCTCACATCACAACTTCTTTGAGCAACCTTCCTTGTCAATACAATGGAATAAAGATTCCTACCCTGCAAACCCACCAAAGAGATTCAAAGGGGATGAAAATGCTTTGTAAGGGGTAAAGGAGAAAAAGAGCTTGTGCTTGGTTGTTACATTGAAACCATTATAAAATTCTTCAGCAGATGTGGAATGCGCCAGTGGGTACTTAATTCCCAGAGCTTCATCCTGATGGAGTGGAACCTCAGACCCTCCAAAACACAGTCTCTCCCCCTGGGGAAGCAGCAGGTGGATTGAGCCCTTCCTACAACCCTCTCCTCTAAAAATGTCCTCTGTCCTCCACTTCCTTTCCTTTTCCCTCTCTGAACTCCTCTTCCTCTGGCCATCCTTAAATGGCAGAGCTCCCTAGAGTTCAGTCACCCCTCTTCACCAGGTCTCTCTCCTGGCTCCAACACCTCCTGAAAGCCCCCAAATCACTCTACTCACTCCTCTTTTCCCCAGTGCCTGCTGCCTACTTTTAGAGTGCCGCTCACCTCCCAGTCTACCCAGTACGGACACTCAGAGTCACTCATGACTGCTGCTTTTCTAAATGTTCCATCCCTTGCTGGGTTCTGTGGTTTTTACCCCAAATCCATCCTCTCACCATCTGTACGGTCACTGCACTGATTCAAGGTCTTGCCTTCTGTCAGGACTGCTGTAATTACTTTCCCAGACTCTCTGAAATATTGAATTTACTGCCTAGAAATGCTGAGCCTTGCAACCTCCACTGTAGTCCAGTGACACAGGCGCTGTTACTCCTGTCATTCTGCCCCACAACCCGTGATGGCTAAAAAGGCACACCCACTCCATCCACAACCAAGCTTGTTGCTCATTGACCCTAAACACCTCCAAAGCAGATGATGCTGCTGGCACTTCTTTGCTGCCCACTTGGGGTTGCCTTACAGTTCACACACAGTTGGCCAACCCTGGCTCCACTTTGCCTCTTCCCCTTATTGTTAGCTAATAAGCCCCATTGGCCCCTACCCCCATATTCCTCAGGGAGGGGCATTAATAGGCCAACCGTTCATTGCTCTTGGCATAACTTCTAAGCATTCTCATTCTAAGAGATGCCCTCCATGCCCAGAAGAAGCAGAAAGATAAAAAAGGAGAAAACTACAGAGCCCATCAGCCACACTGTGCCCCAAAGTAGTCCTTGCAAATAGCAATCCTGCTGCCCCTGCTCCATTGAGTAGAGGGGTGTGAGTGGGTGACACGGTGTTCACACACAAAGGAGCATCTCACCACATCCTCCCCAGACACACCCAGCACTTTGGTCTTAGTCAGAATTTTATTATTGTTCTTGGCCCTTTAGTTTTTCATATAAATTTTAGAATTATTATTTGTTCTATCAAACTACTGGAATATTTATTGAAAATACATTGAATTAATAGATTATTCAAAAAGAACTGAAATCTTTAAAATATTCAGTATTCCCATCCAATATCATGATATATCTATCCCTTTACTCAGACCTTTTATGTCCTTCAGTAACATTTGACAATAATTTTCACCAAATTCTTGCATGGTTTTATATATTTGCTTCTAGGAAATAGTTGTTGCTATTACAAAAGACACGTTTTGCCTATTACCTTTTTATGATTAGTTATTGCTATTGTATAGGAACACTATTGATTTTCACATGTTGATCTTATATCTGGAAACCTTTCTGAAATTTCTTAGTGCTTTAAGTTTGAGATCTTAGATATTCCTTGTAGACAATCATGCCTTTTGTAAATAAATGTTTTGTCTCTTCCTTTCAATCCTTAAATGTTTATTTCCTTTCTTTTCTTAATGCATTTCTGACTTTAGCAGGCATATCTAAATCTTTCAGAATTTATTAAGAAGTTTGCTATCANTTTCTTAGTGCTTTAAGTTTGAGATCTTAGATATTCCTTGTAGACAATCATGCCTTTTGTAAATAAATGTTTTGTCTCTTCCTTTCAATCCTTAAATGTTTATTTCCTTTCTTTTCTTAATGCATTTCTGACTTTAGCAGGCATATCTAAATCTTTCAGAATTTATTAAGAAGTTTGCTATCAGGTTTTGGTAGATTTCCTCTATCACATGTGGAAGAAAGAGCTAGTTGTTTCACAAAATCCAGTCTCTTCTTCCTTAATAACAGAACCCTGACAAGTGTACCCAGCTAAACACAGCCTTTTCAACTTCCCTGCTAGGTATGGCTATATGACTGAATCCTGATTAATGAAATAGGACCAGAGGTATTTTCATGACTTCCAGAAAGCTCCTTAAAAGGGAGGATGCAGACCATTTTGACTTCTGTCTTTCCTTCTCCATCCATCTTACCATGTAAATGAGACAGACAGAGCCATTTTCTTGGACCATGAAGTGAACTAGAATAGTGGATTAGAAAGACAGAATCAATGGGTCCCTGATGATCACAGAGCCACCAAA
>NW_007726411.1:589596-592462 GCF_000696425.1 Galeopterus variegatus | reverse complement strand
CAAATGTCATGTAAAAAGATAGTGGAATGCAACTAAGAGAGCTGCAAGAAAATAATTCCCTCTTGGGAGCAGCACAAAAGGAGGACCCAAAGCCAAGTGAGGAACAAGCTTCAAACCCAGCCCAACTACCAACTAGATTAAGAGAAACCCCCACTCTAAAGACCTAGCAGAAGGAAAAGCATGCTCATTTCCAAGCATAAAAATATTTGCCCCAGTGTTAACAAGCTTCAAACCCAGCCCAACTACCAACTAGATTAAGAGAAACCCCCACTCTAAAGACCCAGCAGAAGGAAAAGCATGCTCATTTCCAAGCATAAAAATATTTGCCCCAGTGTCCACTGATCTATACAACATGTCCAGCTTTCAACAAAAAAAGTGTGAAGTATACAACATGGCAAGATGAAACATGATCTAAAGAGATAAAGCAATCAGAACTGAACTCATATATGACACAGAAACTAAAGCTATCAGACAGGGAATTTAAAATAAGTATGTAAAATAAGTATGTAAAGAGTAATATGTTAAAGGCTGTAATGGAAAAGGTACACAAAATGCAAGATCAGATCAATAATTTCAGCAGAGATAGAAACTATAAGAAAGAATCAAATGGAAATACTAGAAATGAAAAACATAATAAGAGCAATGAAGAATGCACTCAACTAATGTATCAGTAGATTCAAAATAGCTTAGGAAAGAATCAGTGAGTCTGAAGATAGAACAACTGAAAGTACCCAAACTGAAGCATTAGAAGAACAATATTCAGCCCTTATCTTTAGTTTTGGTTACCTACAGTCAATTAAATGGAAAATTTCAGAAATAGCAATTCATAAGTTTAGAATTGCACACTATTCTAAATAGTGTGTTGAAATCTCACACTATTCCACACTGGTCTGCATGGGACATGAATCCCTTTGCCCAGAATATCCATCCTGCTGATCCTAACATTAGTCACTTAGTAGCCATCCCAGTTATCACATCAACTGTTGTGGTGTTGCAGTGCTTGTGTTCAAGTAACCCTTGTTTTACTTGATAATGGCCCCAAAGCACAAGAATAGTGATGCTTCCTTTGAGTGAAAAGGTGAAAGTTATTGACTTAATAAGGAAAGTAAAAAAATCATATGCTTAAGTTGCTAAAATTTATGATAAGTACAAATCTATCCGTGAAATTGTGAAGAAAGAAAAAGGAATTCATGCTAGTTTTGCTATTGCTTCTCAAACTGCAAAAGTTATGGCCACAGTACATGATGGAAAAAGCATTAAATTTGTGGGTGGAGGACATGAACAGAAATGTGTTCTGATTGATGGCAATCAGGTTTGGTACTATTCACAGTTTCAGGCATCCACTGTGGGTCTTGGAAAGTATCCCCAGAAGATAAGGGGGAATCTACTATCATTCTAACAGCTTACTTGATTGGTTGACTGCAACTTGAATTCAAACCATGGCCTACATTTAATGAGGTAGAGATTCCAGAATTTCCCTATCATAATATTGGGAAGTTCCCTAGCAAGAAATATTGGAGTAGATTTATCATGTGTGACCTGCACATCAACCCTCTCCAATATACCCTTCAAGACAGCCAAAGGACACTCCCTCTCTAAGGCATTGACAAATACATTAATGAGGGGAGAACCAGCATCTTCAAAAACTCTTAAGTAGCTGTCCTTTCTAATCCAGATACAATGATTGGTATATATTGTTATTCACCTGGGCTCTTTGATTTCAGTGGAATGATGAAATTCCAGAGCAGCAGAGGCTAAAAGATAGTGTTTATCTACCTTAATTAAGAGATAAGGTAAGTCCACTTTTACAATAATGGGAAGCAGGGGAGATGAAGTAATCAAAATATTTTGAAACATAGCAATCTTTGAGGATGGGTAATTGATCACAATGCCCAAAACTTCCAGATCTAGTGGTCAGAAACATAATTTGAATCACTGCAATGAAGGGTCATGGCCTCTCACTAAGTTTCCAAACTTTAACCAGTTCACAGACTGAGATCCCTTCGACTGAAGGGGAGACAATTTCCCTCTTTAAAAAGATTCTGCAGAATTTCCTTAAGTAAACCTTCTACCATGCTTTCCCCAAAGGAACTTGCAACCATTTGCTACAGCAATTGTGCATTGGGGAAGAAGAAATACCTAGAATTTTCAGGGATTAAAAGGCATTGAGTCTGAATGAACACTAATTCTGGGGACCCAAAATGCCACAATGGTCTAAGTGAAAAAGTGGAGACTTATGGGGGTCAGGTAATAAATGGAGCTATGGCCCAAGTTCAAATCATAGTGGACTCAGAAGGTTCACTGAAACAGTCTATAGTTACTGGATCTATATCTGCCTAGTCCAATATGGTCACCACTAGCCACTTGTGGGTATTTAAGTTTAAATTTCCATTATCACTGAAAGTTTTATTATATAGCAGTGATCTAGAACAGGGGTTGACAAACTATGGCCTGGGCCAAATTTAGGCCAAATTTGGCTATAGCCCCCCCCCTTTTTTTTTTTTTTTGGTACATCCTGGAGCTAAAAGTGTTAAGAGGTGAGGCCTTCTTTTTTGTAGTGACTCTGCGGCAATGCAGGGTATCACATGGTGAGAATGGGCTGAGCAAGAAAGAGCTAAACTTCTCATTCACTCTCCTCATTAAGCCATCAGAACCACACCTATTACTCCATGAGTGGATCAATCCATTCACGAGAGCACAGTCCTCACAACCTAATCACCTCTTAAAATACCATAATTGGATTTCCCACCTTTTAAATACCATAATTGGATTTCCCACCTTTTAAATACCATAATTGGATTTCCCACCCTCTTAACACTCTTAAAATGGGGGTCAAGTTTCCAATACATGAACTTTTGGAGGGCAC
>NW_007726411.1:584452-589153 GCF_000696425.1 Galeopterus variegatus | reverse complement strand
ATTTAACCCATAGCACCTAGTATGACTGAAAATACACCTACACAGTTTTGCCACAAGATGGTTTAAACTCACCTGTTCTCTATAATTATATAGTTTGAAGAAATCTTCACCATATTGACATTCTATATAACAGCACATGATTCATGTCATTCTGGATATTATGTTGATTGAATCTGATGAGCAGGAAGTACCAAGATTTTTAGTTGCCTTAGTAAGACAGATGTGAACTAGATGATGAAGATAAACCTCATTAAAATGCAAGGACACATCACCTCAGTGAAGTTTCTAAAGGTCCAGTGATCCAGAGCATGTTGAGATATTCTGTCCAAAGTGAAAGACAAATTGAAGTATTTTTTAAACTTACAACAGCACCAAAAAACATCAAATACTTTGTATAAATCTAACAAAATATGTATAGGAGATGTATGTTGAAAACCGCAAAACATGATGCAAGAAATCAAATAAGACATACCATGTTCATGAATCGGGAGACTCAATATTGCTAAGATGTCAGTTCTCCCACAAATTGATCTAGAGATCCAAAACAATCTCAGTCAAAATCCCAGCAGGATTTTTTGTAGAAGCTGACAAACCGATTCTAAAATTTACATAAAGGCAAAAAAACTAGAATAGCCAAAACAATTAAAAAAAAAAAGTTGGGAGTTCTCATTACCTGATTTTTTTACTATAAATCTTTAGTAATCAAAACAGTGCAGCATTAATAAAAGGTGAGACATACAGATGAATGGAACAGAATAAAGAGTTCAAAAATAGACCCACACATATATAGTGAATTGATTTTTGACAAAGGCACCAAGGCAATTTAATAGAGAAAGGTTGGTCTTTTCAATAAATGGTGCTGGAACAATTGGGCATCTTTATGCAAAGAAAAAGAATTTCTATCTATACTTCATATCACGTACAAAGATTAACTCAAAATGGACCATACACCTAACTATAAAACCTACAAAGCTTCTAGGAGAAAATATTTTTTGACCTTGGATTACACAAAGATTTCTTAGATTCAACACAGAAAGCAAAATTTATAAAAAGAAAAAATGATAAATTATAATTCATTAAAAATTGAAACGCCTGGGCCGGCCCGGTGGCGCACTGCTACAGTGCGCCGCTTGGGAGCGCGGCGACGCTCCCGCCGAGGGTTCGGATCCCACATACAGACCGGCCGCTCACTGGCTGAGCGAGGGGCGGGCGCAACACCGAGGGTTGCGATCCCGTTGCCGGTCCCGGTCCGGTACAGGCGCGACACTGAGGGTTGCGATCCGTTGCCGGTCACGAAAAAAGACAAAAAGAAAAAAAAAATTGAAACTCCTGTTCCACAAAAGACACTGTTAAGAAAATGAAAAAACCAACCACAGACTGGAAGAAAATATTTGAAAAACACAAACCTGATAAAGGACTGTGATCCAGAATTTATAAAGAACACTCAAAACTCAATAATAAGCAAATAACAACCTAATGTAAAGAGTGGGCAAAAGATCTGAACAGACCTTTTACCAAAAAAAGATACAAGGATAGCAAATAGGCACACACACAAAAAAATGCTCAACATCATTAGTCATTAGGGAAATGCAAATTTAAACCACAGTGATATACCATTACACACCTACCTGAAATTTTAAAAGACTGTGCCAGACCAAGTGTCAGGGAGGATATGGAGGAAGTGGAACTTCCCACTGCTGGTGGGAATAGTACAATCACGTTCAAAAACCGTTTGATAATTTCTTTAAAAGCTAAACATATATCTGCCATATGATCCATCCATTTCACTCCTAGATATCTACCCAAGAGAAAAGAAAGCATATGTTTATAGCAGCTTTATTTATGATAGCTAAAAACTGGAAACAACCCAAACATCTATCAGCAGGTAAATGGATGAACAAATTGTGATACAATCACATAATATAATACTACTAAGCAATAAAAAGGAATGAACTATTTATGCACACAACGACATCGGTGAATCTCAAATAATTATGCCTAAAGGAGTCAGACCTAAAAAAAAAACCCACATATATAAAAAAGATCATTTATAAAAAGCTCCAGAAAAATGGAAACTGAGCTGTAATGACAGAAAGCAGCAAATCAGTGGTTGCCCAGTGTTGGGGGGTTGGAGCAAGGGGACACACAGGAAGGGACACAAGAGAAGGATTTCAGAGGAACACAAAGAAAATTTTGGAGGTAATGAATATGTTCACTATTTTGACTGCAGTAACAATTTCATGAATATATACACATATCAAAATTTACCAAATTGTACGTTAAATATTATTCTATGTAAATTATATCTTAATATTTTTTTGTATCTCAATTTTAAAAAGAGAACTCATCACGATAGCTGTGATCTAAAGATCAGAGTTTTAGTTGTCTACATTTAACAACCTACTCTAAAACTTAATGGACTTAAAAAATTACAATTTTGTTTGCTATTGAGTTTGGTAATTAGGAATCCAGCCAGGCTCAGCTGAGTGGTTCTTTTGCTCTGTGCGGCATTGGCTGGGGTCATTCATTCACTCAGTTGCACTCAGCTAGTGGCTGGAATGAGCTGAAAGATCGAAGAGGGGCTTACTCACATGTTGGCATCTCAGCCCTTTACACGGACTCTATCTCTCCATGTGGTACTCTTCAGCTTCCTCACAGCATGAGGTTTGACTTCCACATGGTGTTTGACTTCCAAGAAAGTATTTCAGAAAATGAAGGGAGAAGCTGCAGATCTCTCAAGGTACAGTCACAGAAGTTACATGCCTTCACTTCTGCTGCATTCTACTTGTCAAGGCAGTCACAGGGACAACCCAGATTTAAGAGGACATAAAACATACTATACTGCTTGATGGGGTTTGGCAGATAATTTGCAGCTATTTTTAATCTACCACATCAGGAAGCCACTGCAACTGCTTCATATTGCCTCTTTATACCCATAAATCTAGTCACAGGTCACAGAAAAATTGATATAGAAACCATGTTTGCCAGGAGAAACAACCAAAGCACTAGGAAGATGGTTTCTGCTTTAAACCTACTATTCAGATCTCATGCTAGCAATCTAATTGGTGGAAGCCAAATTCAAATCCAGCAATCTATCTGCAAAGGAGCGTAGGAATTCTCATTGCTAACCCTCTGGCTTGGGTACGGAGGGTGCACTAGAAGGGTGTTGAAGTGGAAGCTAAGTGCCTGATCCACTATGTTCATCACAGCAGGGATTGGGAAGAATCAAACAGTTCAATTTTGCTCCTTAGTGTGGCCCAACAGGTATGGACCAGGCGCATGAGCCAGGAGGCAGCTGGGGGGCCACTCCCTGCTGTCTACTCCTAGAAGCTTGGCTACGACTGTAGGAGAAGGAACTCCTATTGGATGTTTATCTGCTTAGGAGAGGCATCCCAGCTGGGGCCCTAGGGTTTAGATAAAAGGTTGATGGCTGAGGTCTGGACCCTGGGGAGTGGGAAGAGCTATTCAGTAGGGACTTCCAAAGAACAAAAGCCAAGCCCTGTGTTCACACTCATCTTATCCTGGAAAGGTCTATTGATAAGGGTGTGGCCCTGGTGGTGGCTCCAGCTGAAACCAAGCACCCTGGGGAGTGTGGCGAATCTGGCCCCCAACATTCCTTTCCCAGAATTGGAGCCACGGGATCCTGTTCTCTGCAGCCCTCAGAAATCATAAGTCTGTGTCCATCCAACAGATAAGTCCAGAGCAGCTCCACACTCCCACAGTGCACATTTGGGATGCCAGGTCTCCAGACCCTCCCCCAGGAACCCCAGCAATAGCCACCACCACTTACAGGCCCTAGGCAGGTCACTGCCCATCCCCGGGCCTGTCTCCCATCATCAGAGCAGTGAGGGGGCTGATGTGGTTGATGTCTCTGCCCTGGCAGCCAGGATGCTCTGTGCCAGCAAGAGTGGGAGGCAGCTCTTCTGTTCTGCTGTCAGCGTTCGCTTGAGAAGCCTGCACCCCAGCCCTTGCCTCTTATCTCTTTCGGAAGCTGATACACATGCAGACAAGAGGCAGCTTTTGTCAGTCACTGCCAGTTCTGAGCATTTTCTGGCCCGAAGCATTGACTTCCAGTGGAAAAAAAGCAAAGTCTTCTGAATCCTCTTGTCAGGTCTGGCACCTTTGTTCATGCACTTGTCTTGGGAGTGTGCAGGTGGCACAGGGTAAGCGGGACACCCAGGACTCCTGCCAGCTTTTGGACGCAGAGATGGCAGGTAGCCCCAGGCAGGCCTCCTCATGTGCTTCCTTCATTCATTCACTACAGCAACATTCTTGCTGAATGTTAGAGGTGGGGCAAACAGAGGATTTCAGAATCCCATAGTATTTCTCTTAGGTGTGAGGAAACTGAGGCCCGGAGTGGTTCCCCAGCTAGTCTATACAGCACGGGGACCTAAGTGGAAGATTCTGAAGTCCCCACACCCAGTCCTCCTTTTGTGTCTGTGATGTTTTTATCAGGGTAGGCAGGCTCGGGAGTTTCCTAAGGGTGGGACAGGCTCTCATTCACTAGCTCCCACCCTCCTTTCTACCACAGAAGCACCGGGCAGGAAATGTCTGATGAGAAAAAAAAAGTCCATGGCTCCTGTTTCTGGGCAGCGAGAGCCCCTAGTTCAGGCTTATGCACAGAGCAGCAGAGACCGAACCCCTCAAGTCTAGGGGCTCTTCCAGAACAGCAGCTCTGACCACCGCCTCTGAGAACCGCAG
>NW_007726411.1:582536-584301 GCF_000696425.1 Galeopterus variegatus | reverse complement strand
AATGTTAGAGGTGGGGCAAACAGAGGATTTCAGAATCCCATAGTATTTCTCTTAGGTGTGAAGAAACTGAGGCCCGGAGTGGTTCCCCAGCTAGTCTATACAGCACGGGGACCTAAGTGGAAGATTCTGAGGACCCCACACCCAGTCCTCCTTTTGTGTCTGTGATGTTTTTATCAGGGTAGGCAGGCTCGGGAGTTTCCTAAGGGTGGGACAGGCTCTCATTCACTAGCTCCCGCCCTCCTTTCTACCACAGAAGCACCGGGCAGGAAATGTCTGATGAGAAAAAAAAAAGTCCATGGCTCCTGTTTCTGGGCAGCGAGAGCCCCTAGTTCAGGCTTATGCACAGAGCAGCAGAGACCGAAACCCTCAAGTCTAGGGGCTCTTCCAGAACAGCAGCTCTGACCACCGCCTCTGAGAACCGCAGACACCCCTCCTTTCTCTGCCACCACCCACCCACACACTGATACATGCCTGAAGGAAGTATTGCTTCCATTCAAACAGGTAAAAATGCCCTTTTTTTAGCTTTTAAATTTATTTTTTTATATTTTAATTTACATTCAGACATTCATTCTTTTTGGTCTACAGTTATGAGTTTTGACAAATGCAGAGTAATGTCACCACCACGATGGTGAAGATACAGAACAGTTCCATCGCCCTGAAACATTCCCTCCCTCACTCTGCGCCTGTGCAGTCAACCCCACACCCTCCACCTCAGCCCCTGGCAACCGCTGATCTGTTTCCTGTTCCTCTAATTTGGCCGTCTCCAGAATGCCATGTGAATGAAATCATGTAGTATATGTAACCTTTTGAGGCTGGCTTTTTTCACCTAGCATAACACATTTAAGATTCATCCATGCTGTGCGTATCAATAAAAATGCTTCTTAAAGGTATAAAAATAAAACTCTGGTGGAAATTCTGCATTCAGTCTAGTGGAGCCTGCAGCTCTGAGCACAGCTCACCAGCTCCTCTGTGACCAACATCATCCTCCCTACCACCCTCAGTGACTCTCCTGTCCCAGACCTGCCTGCTCATCACAACACCAGCCTGCTCAGAGCCCTGAGCTCCCAGCCCTCCCATCGGGACCTACCCACTTCCGAGCCTAGTTCATGTGGCCACACTTGGTGCTCCCGAATCCTCATGGGGCTGCTGGACCCTGATCCAGGAGAGAGAAACTCAAATTCCAACAGGGCCAGGCAGGTAACATCAATAAACACTATACAACGAGGAATGGTAGGGGCCAAAGAGACCTAGAGAGTGCAGGGCCCACCTTAAGACATTCACATTATTATAAACTATTTGACACACTGTATCTTCTCTCCACCCCCACCCCAAAAAGAAAAAAAAACCCGTGGCTGAATTCATTTGCCTCAACTGTGAATCGGCAGCCTCTGAATCTCTTGCTCTGATCCTCTTACTCAACTAAACCACTGCACTGATGTGAAATATGGCAGAACACAGGGTAATTGTGTCTCCTTTATGAAGGTGGCAGAACTCAGGGTGACCATATGTCCGCAGCAGAACGCAATGAAACATGGGGAAGCTGGTTACCCCATGTGGACTTGGGATCCTCTGTGAAATATGCGGCTGTCAAAAAGGAAGGGGCAATGCCCAGGAGACCCCACCCCAGCCACAGCAGTCTGGTTCTTCTTACCCTACAAAGCTCAGACCCAGGAAGATTCTGAAGTGTACAGAACCAATCTTTGATCCTTTTTCTTAGACCTTCCATATTGCATCCACCTTGAACAACATATGCACCCCATACACA
>NW_007726411.1:575612-581305 GCF_000696425.1 Galeopterus variegatus | reverse complement strand
CGCTCTGCCCAACCCTGCTTCCCTCACCTCCTTACAGATATTGTCTGCACGTGCATTCCGTAGAAACCTCCTGTGAGCAAATCCCCATGTCTGGGTCTGTTGTTAGGGAATCCAATTGAAGGCAAAGGGTGAAAAGGCTTTAGATAATATGACTGCCAAATTCAGTCTGTAAACATTCATTCTGTACACTTTTCCTGTATGTTATTTCATTTGCTCCTCTTTTATATATGAGTAAAGTAAGGTCCAGAAAGGTTGTGTCTAATCCGAGTTCACATTAACTATAAGTGACGAATCTGACCTAGGCTTCTGCCCCTCCAAGTCTTGCTCTCTAGTCATTAACATGGCCAGAGCTGGTGGGGAGGTGAAGTCAGGAGCAGACTGCCACATATAGTCATGGGTACAATGCACATTCCTAGTCATCAGAGATTTATGTCTATTTTCTTTCAGCTTTCCAGCAGATGGCAGTCGAGTGTCTTGAGGAGGGACAGCTCTCTATCATTTGCAGGCTGGAATCATCTAGACTAGTGAGGACCAGGCAGAGTTGAGAGTGGTGTGTGTCTGCCTTAGGCTATGGGTACATGTAAGAGACAGCAGATGCTCCTAACTGGCAATGGTCCCAAGAGCATTAACCTGAGACTAGTGAGGACCAGGCAGAGTTGAGAGTGGTGTGTGTCTGCCTTAGGCTTTGGGTACATGTAAGAGACAGCAGATGCTCCTAACTGGCAATGGTCCCAAGAGCATTAACCTGTCTGTCATCTAGGTATAAGGTGGGATCAGGTCATCACCCCCCTTAAGCAGCAGGTCATGTCCTTGTCCTTACCCAAGAATATCTTGCTCTTCCTCTCTGCCCCTCCTTAGGCAGAGGGTTTCAATTGCTCCGGCATTCAAAATAAAGCAAGATGCTGACAACCCATTAGGTTATTATCTGATTACTACTTAAAATTAACTGGGGTAGAATCTGAAACAGAGGACTATTTTCAAAATATAACGGATGGAAGACATCTCTTGGAACTTCACTAAAATGACAGTGAAATCATTTTAAAAGGCATAAACCCAACAAGGACAAAATGTACAGAAGAGGAGCCAGCAGCAGATGTGACGACAACTTTTTGGAAGTTTGAGCAGTAACTGCCTTAGCAGAGTGGCAAAGACTGAATTCGAAGTGCCTACAAGAGGGAAAGGTACCCACACTCCTGGAAAAGGAAGCAAGGGGTGCTCTGCCTCTGGAACCCCTGGAAAGTTCCCAGGACTTGGGGCATCAGGTACCTTTGAAAGTGGGGAGGAGGAGAGAGGTTAAAAACAGGGGAGCTGGTAAACAGTTTGTATTAGGAGCAACTGGACTCCAAGATCCCTCCCCACCCAATACAATCTGGCTGCAAATAATGCAGAATCCTGCCTTACTTGTTTAAACAAAGAATGAAAGAAAAGGACGAAGGTGTTGATTCTGTGGTTCGCTGTTATCAGGGCCAACAGCTCTGCAAATCTCCCTGCTTCACCTTCAAGGTTGAGAGAGGTTTGTCAGCTCTAAGCATCATGTCCTCATTCAAGGCAGGAAGACGAGGGAAGAGGGAAGAGAGCAGGTCCAGCTGTTCCAGTTCTCTTTTATCAGGAAAAAAAAAAAAGCTTTCCCAGAAACTGCCCCTCCGCCCACAGAGGTTAGCTTCCAACTCTCAGCTATCATCAAGTTACATGATCACCACTGTGTCCAGGGAAACTGGAGAGGCAAATACTAATCTCTACAGCCTTCACAGCAGAGGCAGGCAAGGAGAAAGGGTGGGAATGCATGTGGAGTGGCAGAGCTTCCTAGCATCTGGGCAGTGCAGGTGGCTAGGCGAGTGCCCAGTGTCAGAGGTCTTTTCTCTTGGGCTGGTCGGTTTCTCAAGGTGGAATTCCCCAACCCCCTGCCTAATGGGAATGTGCATGCAAAAGCCAGAGTTTCAGCACCCAGCAGACGCAGTGAACCAGGAGTCTCGCTTACTTTCAATACTTTCAGACCCCCCTACTTTCAATACAGCTCCTCATTCCTGCCTCCACTGTGACAGATGCCCCCTTCCAGGAGCCTAGAGATAGCTGGCTGAATGAGGGAGGACCAGCCTGCAGCTGGGAGGGCTGGGAGAGGCATGTCCGGGTCTGCTGGCCTTTGTGTGGACTTTCCACCGGGCCCTGTTTTCAGCTTCAACCTGCACTCCACTTCTAAGATGCCTCCTAGTCCCAAGTGTTTATGAACTAGTGTCTAGTTCTGAGACCCTACTTGCTTCTTGTCCCATTTCTGCCTCAGGAATTAGCAAAGTTAAAAAACAGAAACACAGATACTACTCTTCCATCCACTTGCCGCCTTCAATCTCTCACCTCCAGGAGAATGGATAAATAAAGTGTGGTGGCTGCCTAATACAGAGCAGCTATCAGAACTAGCTGCCCACACCACATCATGGGTAGAGCTCAAAAGCAGAGTGTTGAGGGAGAAGCATGAGGAAAGGAATGAAATCTAGAACAATACCCATTTATATAAATGAAAAGTGCACACACACAAATGGCCAATAAACCGTGAAAAAACACTGTATTTCATTAGTCATCAGGAAAATGCCAATTAAAACCACAATGTGAAACCTCTGCACACCCACTCAAGTGGCTAAAATGAAAGTGACAAAAATACTAAGTGCTGGAGGATGCAGATAAGCCAGAATTCTCATGCATTCATTGCTGGTGATGTATATATCAGTAGAACCACTTTGGAAAACTGTCTTGCAGTGTCTACTAGAAGTGAACACACACTATCTTATGACTCAGCAATTCCACTTCCAGGTATGTGCCTGGCAGAAATAGGTACACATATGTGTACCTATTTGGATGGAAGAGTATGTTCATAGGTGCATTATTTGTAGTTATCCCAAACTAGAAACTACCCAAACACCCATCAGCAGTAGAATGGATAAACAGATTTTGGTATATTCATACAATAGAATTCTGCACAGCAATGAGAACAAATGAACTACAACAACAAGCAGCAATATGAATGAATCTCACGAACATAAAGTTGATCAAAAGAAGCCAGGCACAAAAGAGTTCATACTGTATGATTCCATTTTAAATGAATATCAAAACTAGGCAAAACTAGCAAAGGGAATTTGATATGAGTGTAATACTTACCCCCGGAGGATGGGAGGGTAGTAGCAGTGACAGGAAGAGGGCCCAAAGGGAACTTCTGGGGTGCTGACAATGCTTGGTTTCTGTGTGCAGGCTATCCGGATGGGTTCAATAGGGAAAACTTCCTGAACTGAACACTTAGGATTTATGCACTTTTCCCTATGTAGGCTCAATAGAAGTAAAACATAAAAAGAAAAGCCTAGAGCGGTCAAGAAAGAAAATACGTACAAACAACAATACCACATCTTACAAGGACGTGTACATATTTAAAGACCTATGTTACTTATTAGAGAAGGAGTCTGTGTGGGGAGGACAATAGCAGTGGAGTATCAAAAGCAGGGGGAAGAAATAAAATAAAGTAATACAAGACAGAAGTCTTGCATGTATCCACAGCGACAATGTGCTTAATCCAACTTTGAACTTGAGGTGGGGGGCAGGGTGGAATAAAGGAAATACTAGTTTTTAAAAACCTTTGATTGTTCTCTGACAGCTGCCTGCATGTTCCTCTTACTGCTTTAATTAAATAGGGTCTGGCAAAGAGAAGAGAGTCGCCAAGATCTTGGCAAGGACACCTTGTACAAGGTGCCTGTCTCCAGAGGCCACTTGCTCTTTCCTGCACTCTGTGACCTCTCTCAGACCACCAGATGTGTCTTTATGGCTGAATCTCTACGGGGTCAGAGAGCTCTGGTTCCTGCTTCCCATGGGCTTCTCTTCCACAGTTTAAATCCAGGGTGCATGAAGATTCGTGGGGCTTAGCCCACCTCTCCTGCTGGCAACATCCAATAGCTCAGCACTAAGGAGAAATGTGAACACCCCACCTCTGCTAGATTTAGAAGGAGCAGGGGATCTCTAGCTTTCACTCCCAGCAGCTTCTGTGCTAGCTCTGTCTCCTCCCTGACCCAGTGTCCGTTTGCAAGTCTAAATCTTCATTCTGGGGCCCTGAAGCCGGAGGTGGAAGATCTTAGGCAGGGTAGGATCTTCCCGCTTCTGCACTCTCCTGCGCTCAGGGGAAGGCGGTCCAGCACGCGGGGCTGAAACGTCGACACTGCCTGCACTTCTCACTCTGGCCGCTAGTGGGAGCTGCTGCCCAACCTGAGGCCCGTCAGAGGTGTCTGTCCACGAGACACCCCACCTGACTCAGGGCCAGAGAGCCTTATGTCCTGAACGTTCCTGTAGACTGACTTTCCTACCGATCCCCTCCTGCAAGCATGGGCAGCCTCTCCGTATATATGTAAGGCGCCCAGTGACTCCTAGAGCTCCACAACCAGGTCCCAAAGGGACTATGCTCCCTCACCCCCACACCGTGACTTCTCCAACGTCCCAGCCTCTGGGCTCCCAAAGTCAGCACCTCAGTGCCCTCTGAGGCCCCAGCACCCGTTTTGCCCTCCCAGAGCAGTACTTGCTTCTAGGAGCCTTGAAAAAGTGGCAAGAGAAAGTAAAATGCTGCTGGGAGAAAAAGATAGCTCTGGGCAGCGGCACCACACAGGGAGAAGTGCACCGTCCCTTTCAACGATGTTACTGGCCTGTGGGCAAAAGTTGGTGGCCTGTTTTGTTTAAACAAGGAGAGGTGTGTTCCTGCGGGCTCCGGGTATGCTTCCCTGTAGGTCCATGTGGGTGTGTGAGCGATTGCGTTCACCAGTGTATGAGTCTCTGTGCCCACGTGTGTGCCCCTCTCTCTCAAGGTGTGTGCATGACTGTGACAGTGGCCATGTGTGAGACATAGTACGTGTGTCTATCACAGTGTCAGTATGTGACTATGCCTCTCTATGAAGGTGTGGGTTGTACGTGGCTCAAGAGGGTGAATGTTTGTGAGTCTATGTCGGTGTGGGTGGCTGTGTTTGTTGGTTGGGTGCTTGTTTCTGGGTCTGGGTGTGTGTTTCTCTCAGCACATGTGTGTCGGTGTGTCTGTTTAAGTGCCTACCGTTGTGCAGACTTCTGTGCCGTCTATGCATGTGTGTCTAGGAGAGTGTGGTTCTATGTGACTGTTTGTGTGTCTCTGTGTCAGTGTGTCAGTGGATGTGTGTCTGAGTCATGTAGGTGTCGCTGAGTTTGTCGCAGTGTGTCTGCCTCAGTGTCAGTGTGTGTCAACGATGTGTCTGTGTCCGTGTGGGTGTCTGTGTGTCAGTGTGTACCTGTCTCAGCACGCATGTGTATGTGTGTGTTAGTGCAGGTGTGCATGTGTCAGTGTCTGTCTCAGCACAGGTGTCTCTGTGTGTCCGTGTCCACGTGAATGGGTCTCTGGTGTAGCCTCCCTCTCCAAGTCAGTGAGGATGTGTGTGTGTACATGTGTGTATACTCCGGTGCCAACGTTTGTCGGTGTGTGCCTGTTTGTGTCCGCGTGGGTTGCTATCTGTGGCAAAGCGTCCTCGGGTCGGTGTGTGTGTACCCCAGACTGCGCCTGTATGTCTGTCCGTGTCCGCGTGGGCGGCTGTCTGTGCCGGGGCGCTCCCGGGTCAGTGGGGGGGTGTGCGCCCCGGCGGGTGCCGGTGTGGTAGCCCTGACAGCGGGCGGAGCGCCACGTGCCAAGCCCCGGGCGCGTCGCTCTGGGG
>NW_007726411.1:534310-574702 GCF_000696425.1 Galeopterus variegatus | reverse complement strand
GCTGAGCCTGCGCCCAGTGCCCCGATCCCGCGCCGATCCGAGACCGCGTAGAGTCGCAGCAGCCCACCCCGGGGCCGGGCGGGGGACCAGCAGGTGAGCAAGCGCCCCAGCACCCGGCAGTCCTGGCCCGGCCGGCGCCCCCTCCGCCTGCCGCCACCCAACTTTCCTCCCCGAGGGCCGGAGCCTTCAGCCCCTGCCCGCCCCCTCCCCGGCCCGGGTCCGCCCGGCCGCTCCCTCCCCAGTCAGTGCCCCCGAGGTGGGAGGGGCGGAAGCGGGGCGCAGATCGGCCCGGGTGGAGGGGATCCCCGGGGGGCGTCTCTAGTCGCTGCGCGCCCCCTCCCCTGGCCTTTCCTTCCGGGTTTCCCTATGCTCTGTCGAGGGCCGGGGGAGGGGGAACTGCGGCCCCGGCTTCCCGGCCGTCCCCTGGCGCAGGCTCGGGGAGGGTCTGGGATTGGGACCCGGATTCCCGAAGCCGGAGACCCCAAGGTCAGAGAGGCGACGAGGCGCGCAGTGAATGTGGTTCCAGAGAGCTAGGGGCGGGGGGCGGGGGAGGTTGACCGAGCCGGGCTGGGAATGGGGGAGAAGGCAGCACCCCCTTTCTCTGGGCCGGGGGAAAACCGTCCGCTGGGCTTGTCCTCTCTGTGAGACGAGATCTCTGCGCGTCTCGACCGGAGAGAGATCTCTGTGTGCTCTAACGGGGGAGAGGTCTACGTGTGTGTCCTATCTGTAGGCGCTCAAACCACCAAGAGATCGCGGTGCCCTCTGACGCCCTAAAGGGACTGCATCTCCGCTCTCTGGTCTCTGTGCGCCCTGAAGGCAGAGAGATCTCTGTGCGCTGAGATTGGGAAGAGTTCTCTGCCCTAATCGCTCTGACCTGGGCAGATCCACACGCACTGATGGGAGGCGGCTCTCGACCTCTGTGTTATTTGATCGTCTTTGGTGGCGGTCTGGGAGGAAGTGGAGGTGCCTAGCCTTGTCCGAGGGGGCAGGGGCGGCTGGTGGGGGACGGAGGTGTGGGGAGTGGTAGAGGTGGTGACTGGGGGAGGGAGGGAATGCTGGGGACAAGGCCCTGGCTGTAGGCCCGCCTTGCAACACTTGTTGGAGGGCAGCGCACAGCCGACTCAGGAAGCCATGGCTGAAACTGGCAGGACTCACTCTTTTCTCCTCAGTGTCTTGAGCCCAGCCTGGGGCCATGGGATCAATCTCCTCTTGAGGCCCTGGGCTGGCATGCCATTCCTTCCTGTCTGCTCACCTCCTCCTGAGAATCCCCAAGAATCTCTTCCAGTGAGCCTAGACAGCACCATGCAGACAAGCACACCACATGCCCCTACCTTGCCAGAGCACCTCAACCCTTGCCTAGTTCCCACCGTCCTTCAGGATCTGGAGGGACCCTGAACAGCAGAGGCTCAGGCCACTGGGAGCCCAGGCCTTTGCTGCTGCCCTGAACTCCTTCTCTTTGACCTCATCTGCTCCTAGTTAGAATTAGGCAGGTGCACATAATTGGGTGGTAAGAAGGTGGAAGAAGGGTGGGACAGGCTGCTGTCACAGGAACATGTAGAGGGTAGGGTCAGGGGATAACCAGGGTGTGGAACACAGATTCTGTGCTAGAATACCCAACCCTATGCTGAAAAGAACCTCATTAAACATTTGCTCTAACCTTATCATCACCACCACATTGTACAAGTGGGGAGACCAAGGCCCAGACGGGGTCAAGGACTTATCCAAGGTCATCTAGAGAGTCAGTGGATTGGAGTCATCACACAGGGTGAAGATCCCTGGAGATCTACTTCCTGAAGACCAAATTAGCCTAGAACTGATTAAAGAGGATCTGAGCAGAAGGGGAACTGGCCCTGAGGTGCCAAAAACCAGCATTTGGTCCAATGTGGAGTGGACAGCTGTTGTGCTCTAGGGTGCTTGGGCCTGTCTCTGTGTGGTGATCAAAGCTCCTCTAGAACAATTCCAGGATTGACTCACTCAGAACAAAGACTGAGCTCAGAGGAGTGGTGGGAAACACCAGAGGCAGCTGAGGATAGGGGAGCAGGGGAGGCTGGTGTCCAGACCATTCAAAGAGAAGGGAATCCTGAGGGCAGCCTTGGGACAGTGGTAAGTGGCAGTCTCTTCTTTGTTCACAGAAGGCTGGTTCCTTCCTTCCGACCCTTGGTAAGATTATTGGAAGGGTATGCATTAACAGACGTATAACCCCAGAGCCCATTCAAAGGGGAGGGGGGTGGTTGCCTTTGGCCAGTAAAGTCAAGAGTATCTTTCTAAAAAATGAAAACCTTCCACCTGGGTTTTGAAGGGTGAATAGGAGTTTTCCAGGTGGGGGCAGTGCAGTCCACCCATCCGAACCAGTAGGTAGAAAAGCAGAGATGTAAAACAGCACAATTATTAGTTGAATGATCCGTTGGGTCCCATGGTGTGAGGGAGAGAACAGTGGAGCTAAAGCCAAGGTCACAGTCACTGGGGCCCTTGTAAGCTCTGCTCAGGAATTGGGAATTTATCCTCAGTAATGGTATAAAAATAGCTAACATTCACTGAGTGCTTTCTGCGGGCCAGGCACTGCGCTAAGCGCTTTGTAAGGCTCATCTCAGTGAATCAACCTGGAGGTAGGAAACATAATAATGGCCATTTCGCAGACGGTGAAACTGGAGGCCCAGAAAGGTTGAGAAGCTTGCTCATTGTTACACATCTACTAAGCAGCCAAACTCGGGTTTGAGCTGAGGGGTCCATATATCCTCTCTGCACTGTATCACCTCCCCAGTGCAGACCATGGGTGCCTCAAAAGTCTTTCAATTGAAGTAGAGATGACAGGCAGTTTACTGCAGGTGATAGAACCTGTGACATTCCATCTTCCTTCTCTGTTAAGAAATATGCTGCTGTCCTATCCCTAATTTCAATGGCTCACTAAGTGAGGTGCTGTCCCCATATCACACTGTGAGAGAGGGAATGGGCAAGTGAAGTTGGGGTTGGCAAGCTCGATGAAGAACGAAAGAGAAGTGATAGTCTTTTCAGCGTTCTGACTTGAACCTGCAGTACTTCCAGGCTGCCCACATCCAGCCGGTAGTTGGAGGGAAGGGTCCAGGAAGGAAGCGTGTTCAAGAATGAAATCCAGGCTGGAGGTGGGAACTTGGAGTCGTCAGGACTCCAAGAGTGTTCAAGAATGAAATCCAGGCTGGTCATGAGGGCCATGGCAGTGAATTAGATTGCCCAGCAAGAGTTCAGACCAGTAGTTTCTCAGTCCTGGAGACATTTGCATAATTTGGGAAACTTTACATAAAAATACCTATGTTCAGGCTCCACCCCAGACGTGCTAATTCATTGGGTTCTGGGGTGGGGCCTGGGCTTCAGCAGTTTTGAAAACACCCAGGTTATTTTGATGTGGTGTAAAGGATGAGACGGAAGGGGGTTGAGTTTGAAGCCCAGCAGCACTCCAACAACCGAGGCAGAAGAAGTCTGTGAAGAAGCCTGGGAAGAGAGGTAGGAGGAAAGTCAGGAGTGGGAGGTGTCACAGAAGGCAAGGCGAGGGCACGTCCCAGGGAGGAGTGCAAGCCCCCCATTTCTTTCTACTGAGAGACTAAAGAAGATATGTTCTGAGAAGTTCATGGATAGATAAAAAAAAAAGAATGAATAATTTTAAAAGAAGTGTCTATTAGATTGAGTAACAGTGAGGGTGCTGGTGACCTTGGAAAAAGAAATTCAATTCTCAGCACCCACACAATGTGGTGCCCGGCACAGAAGATTCTTATTGAATGAATGAATGAATGACTTGGTGGGAATGGAAGCCAGTTTGGAGTGGGTTGAGGAGTGAGCAGGAGGTGAGGACGTGGAGACAGCATGTGTAGACAGCTCTTTCAAAGAGTCTGATGGATGAAGAGGGAGGAGAGAGATAGAGGGGAGCTGGCAAGGGGTGGGGTCAAGGGAGGGTTGTCGGGAGAGCCTGGAGTGGACATTGTGAGCATGTGTGTCCATGCAGTGCATCCGTGCGTGGTGCTTATGGGGAAACACCTTTCCCTCAAGTGAGGGACCAGAGATCTGAGTTAAAATTGCGCCTGTGGTGTGTACACTCGTTAGTTTGTCCAGGGAGCCAGTCAGGAAGGCCTGGGGTGAAATGACTCTTCCTGTGAATCTCTGACAGAGAGACTTTGATGGCCGTAACTGGGATTCCTGCTGGGGGTGGAGGGCAGGAAGAGGAGGGAGTCCTTGCTCTGAGGAGAGACTTCCTGAGTGTTCCAGAAAGCTGGATTTGGGGACAAGATGAGGCCATCTAGAGCAGGTATCCAGGGTGATAGAATTTGGAGTAGAGGGGCTGGGGTAAAAGTCCTGTGGCTAAAGCCATGAAGGAGACAGACAGGAGAAAGCAAAGCCAGTAGGAGGCCTGTAGACAAAGACCATACACTGCAGCGAGCAAAGCAGCTACAGGATGGCGGAGGCAGCAAAGTGAGCCTGGGACCAGATTCCCACTGCCTTCTGCCAGCCCAAACTGGCCTGACACAGAAGTCTGAGCCAGAGTTCAGCCTGCAATGATGGGAGAGAGCCTGGATAGGACATTCGGCACCTACTCTGTGCCATGGAAGATTCCAGAAGGTGTACAAGACAGATATAACTGCCCTCATGAAGCTTACATACTAGTGGAGAAAGAGACTGAATGCCACTAAACGAATAGATACAGAAGATGATTTTAGACAGTGACCAGAGCTATGAAGAAAATGAAACAAGACATGATGGAGAGACAGAGGTGACTCTAGACTAGGAGATTCAGGGGAGGCCTCTTAAAGGAGGAGACTGAACTGAGACCTGAATAACAAGAAAGAACCAAACCTGAGGAGATCTGGGGAAAGAATATTAAAGAGGGAATGCAGGTGCAAAGGTCCTGGGGCAGGGCAGGCTCCATTGGTTGGCTACTGTGCCTAAAGAGAAGGAATGGGGTGGGGATGGAGAGGTTCCTGCCTCTGTCTGGCCTCCACCCTCTCAGCACACAGCCCCTTTGGTTATGCATGGCTTATACCACTCACTCGCCTTGGGCTGGCAGCGGTTCCTGAGGATGAGACTATTTTTAGACACAACTCTTCTCTCCGTGGGCCTAGAACATACCGTGTCTTTTTAAAATGATCAATATGGAATGACACTATTTTTAGAGACCCCACATCAATTCCTGAAGCCTGGGACCCCCAAATAGGGGGGGCTGTGCAAACACCAGGCTTTGTGGGAGCAGGCACCGTGGCTGGCACAACACTGGGACCATCTGACTTACAGATTCTTTGAAATTCGATATGGAATGACACTATTTTTAGAGACCCCACATCAATTCCTGAAGCCTGGGACCCCCAAATGGGGGGGGCTGTGCAAACACCAGGCTTTGTGGGAGCAGGCACCATGGCTGGCACAACACTGGGACCATCTGACTTACAGATTCTTTGAAATTCATATCATTTTCTCTGCTGGGCCTGACCTCACCCCTTCCCTGCAGAGTCACAGCCATGGACTGGGGAGCAAGGCATCCAGAGCCTCCCCCGACAACTTTCACTTCCCAGAGGGGTACTGGTGTGCCCCAAGCTCCAACAGAAAATTTAGTTGTGATTGTTGGAGACAGAGTCTGATAGGAGAGTTTGTCAACCTCTCTTGTCCATTCCTCACTCTGTTAACTATTCTGGAGGAGCAGAAAAGGGTACTGATAACCGTAAGGGCATCCTAGGTTCTCCCCATGGGCCAGAGAGAGATCTGCTCAGGACAAGGAGAATGCAAGTTTGGAGTCAGGGGCTCAGCCTCCCCAACGGGAGGTCAGAGTCTCCCAGAGCAGCCATGGGAGGCCACCTGGAGGAGGTGGGATTAGAGTGCACCCATGCAGGATGCACTGAATTTGGAGAGGTGAAAGGGATCAGATTGTAGGGAGAGAATGTCTAGTATGTGAAGCTTGAGTTCTTTCTCTCCTCTTCGGTTTCTTCTCCTGATTAAATCTCTCAGGGAGGCAGTGGAAAGTCTCCTCCCCACTAGGGTATTAGCAGAGTGGAGGGATGGAGCTGCTCTCGCTGCAGCATCTGTATGGGCAAAGAAGGTCCCTTGCCCACTTGGAAATCTTTCTGTCATCATCACCAAGGGCTTTTGCTGCCCTTCTTACATCCCTGGGAGTCTGAGGGCCAGGGCTGGCCACTCCATAAGCTCAAGATCACATGGGGATGTGGACGGAGCTCAGCCTAGGACCTCGCCCTTGCCCTGGCCCAGGGAGCCCCTGTGCTCTCTGGAAATGGATTTTGAGCAGTAGAAAGTCTCCTCCTGGCATCAGGAGGGTGGTAAGCACCTTTCTGGTGGATATTGATTCCTCGAAGGCCTGTGTGAAGGAAGGGCCTGGCTCAAAAAGCAGTCTTCAAAGAGCCAGCAGGGCCGGGAAAGTGATCTGGCTGCAGACACCAAATCAGTTCTTAGGCTACATACGTTAGCCATCCCTCACACCGATGATCGAAGATGCGGGAACATAATCAGACCATGGGAGGGACCAGCCCAGCCCAATCAATACTTCTTGCCTGGCCATCAAAGCCCAAGCCTCATCGACCATGGCCAAGAGCAGGAAAGTGTCCCAGACAAGCCCCTCCGAGCCAAGGGGCTGCTCTGCTCTGAGAGCTCTGCTGCCATGGGCCTATTCCTGGAAGAACCCCAGCCCTGAGTCTGTTCCCTCCCAAGGTACACTGGCTGGTGTGGGGTTACAAGGAGGCTGAGGGATGGAAACCTGCCCAGCACAGTCAGCCCTGAGCAGAAGAAGGCACAGGAGCTCAGCTGTCCATTTGCAGCACCAAACCCTCCACAGTGCTGGGTCGGATGTAGCTCAGACTGCTAGTTAAATAAAGTGACAGCTAGTTGCCAATGAAATTGGAAACCCAGGGAAAGCCCCCACTCACTTGCTGGGCCTGGATCCTATTAGACATATAATTGCTGAGCTTCTGTTGCAGGAAATGTCTGAAGAAAGGAGAGAGAAAAAACTCTTAATTATCCCTTGGGGCCTACCATCCCCAGGGATAGCTGGACTTCGGGTCCTTTCCAGCCCTCATCTCTTATGATTGAATTAAGGACGTGTCTCCAGATAGGTCACTTGTGTTCAGAGTGCATTGCACAGGTAGCTTAGATGGCACTCACCAACAAATAGAAAGTAAAAATCTGAAAAACATTATGTCAAGCAAAAACAGCATGACACAAAAGAGCACATAGAGTAAGATTCCATATATGTGAAGTTCTAGAACTGGCAAAACTAATCTGTGGTGATAGAAATCAGAGAAGTTTATGGAAAGGAACAGTAGGGAACTTTCTAGGGTGAGGGGAATGTTTACCATCTTAATTGGGGTAGCAGTTACACAGGTGTATGCATTTGTCAAAACTGTACACCCAAAATTTGTGCATTTTCTTGTATTTAAATTATACCTCAATTTAAAAGAGTATTAAGGAAAAAGGTTTGCATATTTGGTTATACTGTCACTGACACTTTTGTGATATAGATTTGGTGTACTGGTAGATTGGCTTATCTGCCTCTGGGTGATAAGAGATCCCAGAGGGTAGGCCTCCCAGATTTTTCTGGGGGGCATTTTCTTTTTTTTGTTTGTTTGTTTTGCAGCTGGCCCCTACACAGATCCAAACCTGTGACCTTGACCTTGGTGTTATAAGGCTTCACTCTAACCAACTGAGCTAACCGGCCAGCCTTTCTGGGGGCATTTCTGTCTCCCTCAATGCACACAGTAGGTGCCCCATAGATGCCTCGGTTGCCATGGCATCAGTGCACCGTTCTTCTGTGAAGCCTTTTTCAGCTCAGGTAAGGAGAAACACGAGCTGGAAGGAACTGGGCTAGTGAGAGACTTAGAATGCTGACTGCTGTCTCATAGATGCCTCGGTTGCCATGGCATCAGTGCACCGTTCTTCTGTGAAGCCTTTTTCAGCTCAGATAAGGAGAAACACGAGCTGGAAGGAACTGGGCTAGTGAGAGACTTAGAATGCTGACTGCTGTCTCGTGAGCACCTGTGTGCCATGAGGGTGTTTCCTGGGCCGCAGGTGGGCACCTTTATGTCCTGATTATGTGTACCATATGGATATAGACAGAGCAGGTTCAGGGTCTGGGGCAGAAGCTCCCTTGAGTGACTGAGCTGGCTCTCTAGCTCTGGGCCTCTGGTCTTGGAGTACTGGATCATCCAACTACCACCCCGGTGACCTAGAGCCCAGGGCAGTGTTGGGCCTAGTCTGACAGTGCAGTGCCACTCAGCACAACATTCTAGATCCCCTGTGCATGGACCAGTAAAGGGACTGGCTGGGGATAGGAGGGGTGCCCTCTGGATGGGGGTCCTGACAAACTTGGGAGTTTGCAGTTGCCCTGGCCTGGCACCCAGACACTGCTGAACTGTCGATGGGTTGAATGAGCCTCTGCCAAGCCCTGATTCCCTTCCTTACCGTGGGGAAGGGATACAGAGGAAAGAGCAGGGCTGGGAGCACCTTCAGGGGAACAGAGTGGCTACCCCCAGGCCAGTTTGTCCTTGGGAGGTGGGCTAAATGCAGGGCTCAGGCCAGAAGTGCTCTTGCCCCCTCACCCTGCCATGCCATCTCTCCCCTGAGCTCCCACCTTCAAAAGGGGAGCCTGGTCTCAGGGACCCCGTTTCATCCCTGCCTGAATCGCTTCAGCAGAGGAGCAGAGCTAAAGCGGGTGGGGTTTTCCTGTCAGCTGAATTAGCTTTAGCTTCAGCCCGAGTGTTGGAATAAATGAGATGCAAATGTATGTAAATGAGGGCATCCCCAGCTTCTGAGGTGGGCGTGTTCACCTCCAGAAGGGAAAGGGATGATTCTGCAGGACTTCCCAAGATTGCTGGAGGCAGGATTGAGACTAGAGAAGGAAAGTCCCCTCAAGCTCCTCTCCTCCCTGAGGACCGGGCTCCGGACCAGACAGGGTTAATTCCTGTGCAGCCTCAAAGGAGTGGAGCCCGCAGGGAACTGGTTAGCTGAGGCCTGTGCAAGGACGTGCCAATGTGCCTTTGATCTGGGAGCAAGGACCTGAATGCTCAGGCCACAAGCACCAGCTGGCACACCTGCTGAGCCTTTGTCCAAGCCAGAACCCCCGGGAGAGCCAGACCCTGCAGATAATTGCCTGGGCGGAGGGATGGTGTGAAACATGCTGTCGACCCCTCCCCCTTCCACTCCCCACCATCCCAACCTGTGGCTTGAGCCTACACAACCATCCACAGCCACTGCCAGAAACTGGGGTGGCACTTTTGGGTCTGCTGAGGACAACTCTCCTTCAAGCCATCTTCTGCCCCTCCTATACTCCCACTCCCCACCCCCAGAGCCCAGCCTGAGGTCCAGCCCCAAAGCAGGTGTTGTTCCATAAGGGTTTAGGACCTGGTGGCTGGGACTCTGTGGCAGTGTCTTCCAACAGAAATATAATATGAGCTGGAAGTGCAAGTCACATATACAATTTTAAATTTCATAACAGCCACCTTTAAAAAAGTAAAAAGAAATGGGTGAGATTAATTTTAAAATATTTAATCCAATATAATATTAAGTTAAATATTATCTGTTTAATTTATAATCAATATTAAGAATTATTAATGAGTTTACCTTCTTTATCTCATTCTAAGCCTTCAAAATCAGTGTAGATTTACAACAGCACATCTCAATCCATGCTAGCCACATTCCAAGCACTTGGTAGCCACAAGTGGTAAGTGATCAGCTGCCCTGTTGGACGGTGCCTGAGCTGGAGAGAAACTGCTGGGGAATCATTTCTGTAAGGGAAACTGCTGATTTTGGGTGACGAGGTCTCCCTGGGAGCATATGCCCAGGCGTGGGCACAGGCCAAGCCTGCCTGCTTGGCCATGCTGCATAGAGAGAGGACCAGCTTCAGATGAGGCTGACAGGGCCTACTGTTAGCCACAGACTCACTCAGTTCAGGCAGATTGGCCATAGGTAAGCCAGAGAGGCCCTTCCTCTCTGTGCTCTCAGAGCTAGGAGGCAATGTGGTGTGGTGGAATCTCTCTAGGCATCAGATTCCCCACCTGCAAAATGAATAATAACCCCCCTTCTTCCTAGGATTGCTGCAAGGATGAAACAAGGTGACCCACAGTAGCACTTAGTGCAGTGCCAGGCACACAGTGAACATGCGATGCTGCTGGATGGCCCTTAATCCAGTGCCCACCCCATGTCAGAGTTGCAGACACTCAAGCCAAGAAAGGGGAGCAAGGTCACAGTGTGGGTTTGTGGCTGGGAAACAGGAAAGTTAACCTAGCACTCCTTCATTCACTCACCAGGCCCTGCTTTGGGAGCTCAGGACAAAAGCCAAGGGGGGAGGTAGCTGTGGAAGTACACGGCTCTACCCTGGCATGAGGCAGGATGGGAATTCAAGAATGCCAGGAACACAGAGAAGGGAAGAGCCAGCCAGGCAGGGAGGCTGGTGTGGGCCATGAGATCCCACTGAGAACAATAATGACAACAATAACCCTAGTGATAGTAGCAACCGACATTCATTGAACACTTTCCATGTGCTAAGCATGTACAAGTATCAATAATTTATGCCTCATAACTGCCCTGTGAAATAGGTACTATTATTAACCCCATTTTACAGATGGGAAAACTGACATAAAGAAACATCAATTAATTTGCTCCCAGACACATAGTAAAGACGTGGCCAGGGCCCAGGTTCATGCAGGTGAGCTATCTTCCAAGCCACAGCCCTAACCCCTTTCCTATCCCACATGAGAACAGGAAATCTTCAAGAGAGGGCAGTGAGAGGACAGAGAAAGAGACAGAGATGGATACGGGGCCCCTGCTTCCAGGGCACCAGCACCCTCTCCCTGAGCCTCTTCTTTAGGAGGAGGGGGCAGGCAGAAGGAGAACACCACAGCCTGGGCAAAGGTGCACCATGTGCCCGGGGCAGGTGGGACTGTTCCCCGGGTGGTGGGTGCACCAGCCCATAGTCACCCAGACTGCAGGGCAAGAGAGAGGAGCACAGAGCAGAGGAAGCTGGCAGAGATTTTCTAGGAAGCCTGGGAACCACTTCCACAGAGTGCTTTGCATAAATTTACATGGCAAAGAATACTCTTTGCATACTGTGTTCCAGAGGCTCAGATTCCAAGGCGACCAAAATGCCAGACGTGACTCAGGACTCTGGAGAATGCCTGCTTTCGGGATCCAGGAGGAGAGTGGGCAGGAGGGGCTGCGAGGGGTGGGGAGACAGGAGTCATTTCACTCTTCACCCCTAGGGTGACCAACCATTCTGATTTGTCCAGGAGAGGTTTATCGGGACACAGGAATTGTAGTGCCGAAATGGGGAAATCTTGTATGAATTAGGATGAGTTGGTCACCTCACCTCAGTCCCCCACCCCAGACAGTACCCAGGGCTGCCAGGCTGCTGCGTTCCATGTCATGGCACTGCAACCTCATTGACGAGCACAAGCTGCGTGCCGCGTGTGTTCAGCCAATCCTCCTTCGGGAAGGCCAGTTGAGAAGACAGTCCAGTTTCTGGTGGGAACCGTCAGTGTTCTCCTCCTTGATGCAAAGACCTGTATTACAATCCCATGGGTCAGAGGAGTGGGGACTCATCCCTGTCCTAAGAAGAGGCTTCCAGGCTATTTGAAGAAACCAGACTCATCCCCAGGGACTGTCAGTGACCGTCTGAGGCGAGGAATGGGTCAGGGCCCAATGTGGGGATGCAGAGGAGGGAGGTCATTGTGGATGGGTGGGCAGTAGCAACGGTATCCTGGAGGAGGTGGGATAGTGAGGGGAGCATGAGGTGACTCTGCCATCACACAGAGCACAGAGGATGCTTGGGAATGTCTAAGTCATGGAGTGGGGGTGCACAAGTGGAACAGAAGGGGAGAGGGAGGAGGTGGTGGCAGGGGAACCGCCATGGTCCAATCAGGGCGAGGAGGCCCATCCCAGGCCAATGGCACTGGGGATCGAGGTGGTGACATTGAGGGGTGGGAAAGGGAGTTTGTGACCAGTGTCAGAAGAAAGGATGTTGGGAAAAAATGGTTTGAGAAGGAGATTCACAGTTTGCTCCCATTAACTCCCAGGAGCCAAGGGGACTTAGGGGGAGCTGTGCCTGTTAACCAGAGGGTGAAGAACTTGGGGCAGGATGGAGTTGGGGGAGTCCCTAGAGTGAAGCCAAAAGTACAGGAGAAACTGGCCCAGGAGAAGAGGTCGGCTGGAGGAAGCCACCAGCCTGGAGAGTAGCTGTAGGGCAGGGGCAGATGGAGAAGCTGATACAGGTGGAGCAGCTGTCCTGGGCGAGGCAAGAGTCATGGGGTGCTGGCACATGGGGGAGAGTGTCTGTGGTCTGAGAATCAAAGCGGGGCAGATGGAGAAGCTGATACAGGTGGAGCAGCTGTCCTGGGCGAGGCAAGAGTCATGGGGGGCTGGCACATGGGGGAGAGTGTCTGTGGTCTGAGAATCAAAGCATGCAGCCTCCCCTGAATACTGGAGCAGGGCGAGGCCCATGCTCAGGTGTTTTCCCCTACAGTCTTCCACAGCTGGAGGTGAGTCCTTCCCCCAAGAGCATCCTCAGACCACCCCTGAGACCTCCTCACCCTGGCATCACCGGAAACCCCGCAGCCAGGGCTCAGCCAGGCTTGGCCACAGCAGGGCGTGGGCCCTGAGCTGCTGAGGAAGGGCAGGGCCAGAGCCAGGTGCAGGTGGTGGGAGAACAAGGGAGAAAACGGATCCCGCCCACCCACCATGAGACGCCTGTGGGGCCCAGAGACAAAGAATGCTCTTGGGTTTACTTTGGAACCTGAGGCTGCCTGGCTGCTGGGGAGCCGGGAACTTCATCTGGAGTCTGGTTTCAGCAGCTCCCCTGGGTGGCCCTTATCCCTCCCAGACCAGGGCCCCAAGGGTGCTGATGCCCTGCTGGAGGCTAGCTGGGATAAGACCCTTCTCAGGACCTAGGACCTGGTCTTTGGGGTTTGGGGTGGAGGGGTCTGGGGAGGGTGCTGTAGTGCCTGGACACGTGAAACTAGACATCTGTCCCTCTGGTCTCTGTCTGTTCCCCAGGACCTAGGGTCTGGCTCTAGGAGGTTGATGTGCCTCTCCCACTGGGCCTCTGCAGGACTCAGAATGTAACTTGTCAGGCCCAAGGGTGAGGCAAGCTGGGGTCTCCTGGGAGCGCCTTCATTGCTGTTCTCTGTCCTTACCCAGAAATGAGAGTCCAGGTGAGTCAGAACCAGTCGCCGGGGAGAAGCTGAAGCCCACTGTGTGGGGAACACGGTGAGAGAGAGCATCAGGGAATCCCACAAAGGACATTTACAAATGAGGAAGATGAGCTGTAGAGGAGGGGACTCCAGGGCCAGCACCTGAGCAGGGACCAAGCCGGGGTCTTAACCTTTTTCTACCAGTTGGTGAAGCCCATCTCAGAATCACATTTTTCAAAACTAAATAAAACACATAGGATTAAAAAGGAAACCAACTGTATTGAAATACAGCAATCAGAACACTTAAACAATTTTTGAGAGCATAAAGTCTGTGCTTCTTTATTAATGTTTTAAATAGTAAGATCTAGTGGCAGGTCTGAGTACTGTAGTTTTGAAGTGGCAGTGAGCACTCGAGATATCGGCAGCAACTGTAATGAGACAGAGAAGTATCTGCAGCTGCTTTTGGTCACAGGTACTGTTTTTTTTACCCACATTATAATTGAAAGAAATGCTAAATTTGAGTTAGAGGTCAATGAGAAGGAAATGTGATTTCCGCCCTGAATCTTTTCCCCTTCCCTCCGAGGGATCTGTTAAGAGCCCCTGAACAACACAGACAGGGAAAGCTAATCTACGCCATTAGCAGTCAGGAGAGTGGTCACCCTGGGTGAAGGAGAGTAGTTAGTGGCTGGAGGGGAACCACATCTGAGGGACTGGGAACAATCTATTTCTTCATCTGGGTGCTGGTTATCAGGTGTGTTCAGTTTGTGGAAATTCATCTGCCTGTGCACAGTTATGAACCTATCTGCAAGAACTGTTTATTTCAATACAAATTTTAAAACACCTTTACTAGAACCGCCATATGTGCAGGTGCAAGCCCACATGCACGCGCACGTACACACACACACACACACACACACACACACACACACACACCGGTGCATGCCAGTGAGGCTATGTAGGTCCATGGGCGTGCACACGTTTCCAGAAGGCTTGCAGGTGTATGGACACAGATGGATACAGTGAGACAGGGAATACTATTTTTAGGGAATAATTCCAAGCAAAAGAGGTGGCTTCCCAATTGATGGAACTAGTGATTGCTCACAACAGTGAGGGTTGCCCTGCAAGGAGCCGTTGTCATCCAGACTGGTTTTTTTATTTTTAAGTAAAAAGAATAATAACTGTATTGCTTTTGTAAAAAATAATGCAAGTTCATCATAAAGATTCAAGCAATGAAGAAAACTACCAAGAAGAAAATTTTAAGTCACCACATTTCCACTAGCTAGGAAAAAAAAAATCACCATTAACATTTGGTAAGGAGTGTTACAGATGTCTCGCTCTGTTCACTCAAAGGTGGAAGGTAGACAGGAAAATGCTTTTGTAGAACAGGAACCTACTCCCTCACCTGCTATTTTTAACAAAGATGTTCCTTTAACTTTACTTGAATGAAATAAGAAAAAGACACAAGAGGATGGGGTGTCTCTTAAAGCATAGTTCCTGGGACCTCTGTCTTCCTGCCTCTTTCATATCTTCCTTGCTGCACTTCCCCGGGGAACAGAGGTGCCCTTCTGAGGCCTCGCTGTGTTGTGTTTGCTCACTGTTTACCTGTCACTTGGCTAGGTGCCTGCTTCACGGCAGTCCACAGCTCTCAGGGCTGGGCCCCAAAGGCAGGATCTAGGCCTTTTGCTGGCCATGTGCAGGGGTCAGTGCAGCACAGTTCACCGGGGTCATTGGTGACGTTTTTTGCAGGAGTAAGATCAAGGCAAAGCTGACCCTTGATTGATGAAAAGCGACTCTGTTCTGGCAGAGATCTCCAACAGGTGTCCACCCTACCCTCTTGAACTCATGCCCGGCCATTCCAGGGTTTGATGTGGTAATTAGCATTAGCGACCCAACCTCCTGGCTTGGTGTCACAGTCAGGAGCCATTCTGACCACATCCTGTTTTGGTGGGGCAGTCAGGAGTGCATTCTTCTGCCTTGGTGTCATAGGCAGAGTGTGTTCACACCAGGCCCTGGATACTCTGAGGCCACCAGGGGCCACATTCTCTTGGTTTGGCGTCACACGCATGTGCCAGCTGGATGTCCCGGTTGATGAGTGGTCACCGTTTTCCGGTTCTGCTGTCACTTGGGATCAGCATTGCTGTGTTCACATGTGGGAGGAGGGGAGCAAGGAACTGCATGAGGAGCCAGAGGTGATCTGTCAGCATTTCCCATCCTTGGAACCAGATTGGTCTGGGAGGATGCTGCACCCTGGGGACTCCTTTGAGATCCTCCCAGCCAGAGCTCAACCGTAGCCGTGAACACCAGAGTGCCAACATCTGGATGACAACTCCAAAGTTGTTACCCAGCTGTTTCCACAAACCCACGGGATTTTTCTGGGTCCCCTGCAGCAAACAGATGTCACATCAATTGATGCCGCCCTAAACCCCATGCGATTCTGGGCACCCTCCCCATGTAGGTGCGTGGTTCTTAGGGGACCCCAAACAGAATATCCCCCACCCGCTGCCTCACCACTCAGGCTAGGAATCTGCCCTGAGTTTGGGCATTGGCCTAGAGGACTCTGATCACCCTCCCTAGGGCTCCAGGTTTCCTCTAGAAGGGACAAGCTAAGGAAGAGGGGCAGGACTTGGTACCTTCTGATGCGCTTACTCTTCACCTGTGTTTTCTTCATCATCATTCTGTCATTCGTTTGTTCAAGATCAGCTCTGCCAGGGTTAGAAAGGTGATGCTGCATCCCTGCCCCATGAGTATCCTTCCTCAGCCCATGGTGTGTTGGCACCCTGAGGTCTCCATGCATACCTACCACCTGGCGGGCCCTGGGCTTACCCAGGCCAGTGTTGACCAGGTGTGCCTGTGGAGCGGTTGGCAACCTGGGGTCCGGAGCGTCTTTGCAAACCGTGTCCTTCCCTCCACCAGCACAGCCACCGGCCAGCAGGTCTGCCACCCTGCCCTCTGGTCCTTGGCATGGCATCAGGCCCTGGTCTGTGTCTTCCAGCTTCCCGACAGGCAGCGTGAGGAGAGCCTGTGCCTCAGAAGCAGGATGAGAAGATGGCAAACTTCCTGTTACCTCGGGGCACCAGCAGCTTCCGCAGGTTCACACGGGAGTCCCTGGCGGCCATCGAGAAGCGCATGGCAGAGAAGCAAGCCCGCGGCTCGGCCACCTCGCAGGAGAGCCGTGTTGGGCCACCGGAGGAGGAGGCTCCCCAGCCCCAGCTCGACCTGCAGGCCTCCAAAAAGCTGCCAGATCTCTATGGCAACCCACCCCGAGAGCTCATTGGGGAGCCCCTGGAGGACCTGGACCCCTTCTATAGCACCCAAAAGGTGACTGCCACCTACCCCCCACCTATCCTTCCATGCAGCGCCCCTTTCACGGCAGCAGATTGGGGAAGACATTGCCTCCATGTGGGGCTCGATTGGGGCAGGTTCCCCAGGCTGGGGGGGAATGAGTCACCGGTGATCTAGATTCCAATCACCTTCATTTTGGAGCTCTGGGATAAATGACAGGAATTGTGCAGCCTGAGATGCTGGTTTGGTGCTGTGAAGGAAGGAGAGGGCAGCCTCGGGGCAGTCTTGCCTCCTGTGGAGTGCTTCTTTGGGGATTATCTAAGGTTAGATTTCACCTCTGGAGGACTCCTCCCCTGCCCATGGTGTGTGTGTTAATTGGAGGCAAGCCCCGGGTCCTGCGCCCAGTCGAGTTTGGGCCCAAGAGCACAGCATGCCGTCCCCTGTCCTAACCAGGGGCAACGTGTAGTGGCCACAGCCTTCCCCTGTGGCATCACAGAGCTCCCAGGGCTTATGGGACCATGAAGACCAGTGGGAAATGAGAGAGGGGTGGAGGGTGAATCATTCTGCTATTGTCCCTCCTGAGTGCAGGGAGAGGAAATGGCTTTTGTCCACTAGGGCAAGGTGACTTCCTCCCAGCACGGCTCCTACCCAGGAGGTAACTTCCCTGGTCTGGGTCTCCTGCCCTGGCCTCCCCCCTCAGGACCCTGTGCCCAAGCCCTATACCTGGCCAAACCTCAGGCACATGGGGCTCCTGCAGGGGTCTGGATTCTCCACCCAGCTGCCCACACTTCTGAGCCTCACTGCTGGGGGAAGGCGGATTTGAATTTGGGGGAGACCTTTCCCCAGAAGACTGGGTACCAAGGAGGACGGAGGCTGCTCACATTACTGCCGGTGGTACCAGGCTGAGGACGCACTTGAGGGGCAGACAGGACAAGTGTGTTCAGTATAAGAGGACTGTGAGTGTTAGCACATGGCAGGTGTGAGAGAGTGTCTGTGTCACCAGCAGCCTGAGCGTGTGTGACTATGGTTAGAGACTGTGTTTAGAGACCAGAAACCAAAGGGTGGTGTGGGCACACATTTATCTAAGGGTGTGTGCATGCATGTGTGTGTGAGTGGATGTGGGGGTGAGCAGGTGTAAGGGCAAGCCCACCAGTCTATATAAACAGGCAGAAGAGGAGACCTTGACCGTGGTCCTGCTCCCAGGTTCCCAGCTGAACATCTTCTTGTTCAAGTGACTCAGGTGGAGTCAAGGTCAGGACTGGGGGGATGGGGCCACAGTTGGAATCAGAGGTAGGCTGGAAGGTGGGATTAGTCAGGGTGGGTGGGCCTGGGTCATGGTTGGTCAGAGCTGGAAGTGAGAATTGGGTTTGGGTTGAAGGCCACAGCTGGTAGTGAGTCAAGGTTATGATGAGAGGATGGGTTAGCTGGGGCAGGCAGGAGTCACAACAGGTGGACCCGACTGAGATTGGGGTCAGGGCTGTGCTGGGCTTTGGAGGCAGGTGGCAGTTTGAGCCTAGTACGAGTCAGGGACTCTGTCCCTGTGTCCAGGAATGCTTGAACAGTGGCTCAAACCTTCTGTCTCTCCTTCTGACCCCTGGCCACACTGTCCACAGCCCCAGGGTTGATGAAGGCACCACAGCAGAACTTTTGGTCCTAATTTATCTGGTCAACTTGTCTCTCCAGCCCAGATTAAATAGAACCTGTCCCACCAGCTCAGCCCTTAGAGAAGCAAGACCCTGAGCTGTGCCCAGCACATACCCGGGCAGGTGGGAATAGACTCCCGTCTTCAAGGGCTGCTTTTGGCCCAGACTTCCACCTGAGGTGCACATGACAGCCTCTGGCACCCATCGTCTACTCCCATGTCTTGTTATGCTGTGTAGATGGGATCTTCTGGAAGCTCAGGGAGGGGGCCCACTGTGGGCTGCTCCTGATCCCCCATGGGAGACACTAGGTTGTCTCCTCTGGAGTGGGCAAGGCTGACATTTGTCCTGAGCTCAAGGAGACAGGGTCCCAGGGAAAGCCTCTCTGGGGCTGGTTCTGCATCTTCCCTTCTCCTCACCCCTAGGTCTCTCTTGCTGACCTAGCTCACCCAGTGGGCCTGAGGGGCCTGGAGTGGGTGGGGAAGCCATGCAGGGCAGGGGCAGGGGAAGGCAGGTGGGGGCACCCAGTCTTCTGGGTGTCTACAGCTGGGCTAGGACCGTGATGGCCCCTTCTTGCTGGGACTGTAATTTTGAAATTATACTAAATGTTAACCAACCTGACATTCCCCTAAACTAGACCCCAACCCACCTCACCCTACCATGAGCAAGGCAGTGAGAGTCACTGACCTGTAAAATGTGCTGGCTGCCCTATCCCCCAACCTTCCCTCACTCCCTCTCCTCCTCCCAGCCCAGCCCTCAGCCACAGTGCTAGGGCTCTGAGCCAACAGCTGCCCCAAAAGCCTCTTTCCACGAGAGCCTAGGGGCTGCTGCCCCTGACCTAACACTCTCTGTCCACAGACCTTCATCGTGCTGAATAAAGGCAAGACCATCTTCCGATTCAGTGCCACCAACGCCTTGTACGTCCTCAGTCCCTTCCACCCTATCCGGAGAGTGGCCGTGAAGATTCTGGTTCATTCATATCCTTTGCAGTTAATCCCCTCTGTGTGCCCCATGGGGGACCGCATGCTGGGGATGTGCACAGGGGTTGCCCCCCACCCCACCTCCATCCCAGTTTAGGACCAAGGATAGTGCTGATTCCCTGCTGGTCCTCAGACAAGCAGCACCTGGGAGCTGGTTGGAAATGCAGAACCTCCCACCCTCCCCGAGACCTGAATTTGCACAAGATCCCCAGGGAATTCTTGGGCACTTGAAAGTTTGAGAAACTCTTTTCTGATTCTTCGGGAGAAGAATATCCTAGAAGCTAAGCTACTGAGGATCCCAGAAGAAATGAAGCCTGTCAGTGCTCCCTGGCTTTGATATAGGCTCCAAGTGTCTCCTCCCACAGCACCCCTTGGGTCTTCCACTTCCCCACGCATTTGTAGGGACCTTCAAGCAGGTTGCCAGGGCTCAGCCAAGGAAAAACCATTTCCCAATAAAGAGGCCTCCCATTTATTCACACATGGGCATCTTTCGAGGGAGGCAACACTTGCTTTTTGATTAGGTGTTGACAAAATGTTTGCAGTTTCAGAGTATCTCAAAGAATTCTAGTTAGCGTTAAATTATATAAACCACAGCCTAAAAAAGCTCCAGTATGTGGAGGAGAGCTATAGTGATGGGGTGTAATAAGGGCTCATGCCTGGCTTGGGCCTGAGGGCACATCGCTTAGGCAGTACATGTGATCTCACCTGTTTTCTGTACTGCAGAGAAGGGGCCCAGGAAGAGGCCACTGGGGAAGGCAGTGCTGGCTGCAGAGGCAGAGGCGTCAGTGTTTTGCTGCAAAGGCCTGGGCAGCCCTTCTTCTGGCCTGTGGTGACCAGGGCAAGGGCACACGTGTGGGCAGTTCTGCTGTTAATCTAAGCAATGCTGCTGGGCCCAGCAGTGTCACTGACTGTGGGTCTGGTGGGCTGGCCCGACAGAGCTATCCAGGGTCCCTCTCAGCTCCACTCTGAATGGGCCTTTTCTGAGGCCAAGGCAAAGACTTCACCATTCATCTCTGAGCAGGACAAGAGGCTTCAGGAGCAACTGCCTTGTGAGGGGCTAAGTAATCAGACTGATGCTGACAGGTTGGGGGCTTTTCCTGTCCAGGCAGGGATGGGGGATGCTCCTGCATGGCTCTACTTTCTTCCCAATTGTGCCCCAGTGCCTGATCCTGACCCCAGGGGCTAATCACAGTGCCACATTTATTATCTGAATGCATGCAGACACACAGTAAGATTCATGGTCTCTCCCCTCCTCCACCTCACTCCTGCCCTTCTCATGGGATTCCTGAGACACATGTGTGTCTAGGGACAATCCCACATGCAGACCATGGCTGTGGCATCAGCAGGGTGGTCTCTAGGGTGGGGCAGGCACTGTGGGGAGGGGCTATGTTCAGGGGGCAGCCTGCCATTCACAGATACATCTTACTTTGTGGGACGAAAGTGGTTCTAGATTTCATTTTGAGCCATTCTGCAACTGTTCCTGAGCTCCCTGTAGATGCCAGCCACTCTGCTGGGCACTTGGGGGTATCAAGCTGAATAAGGCCCCATCCTGGCCCCTTGGGAATCTTACAATCCTCCTAAGAGGGATAACACAGCTACACAAATAGGTGTCATTCCTGCCGGAGTATGGCCACAGCCTGGTGAGAGAAGAGCAGCAGCAGGAGGAAGGTGAGCTTCTTTCTTGCTCTGAGCCTGTCTCTGGCCTCACTCTAAGGGCGTGGCCTCCCTGAAAGCATCCTCCAGCTCTCACCTGGGGCTTCTCCTCAAGGTATCTAACCAACCCGGCACTGTTTGGCAGCCACGAAAGCCCCCAGGGATACAGCAGCAGCCCCAGGGCTCCTGCAAAGCACTGGGCTGGGCCGGGCTTTGGGGCAGATGAGAGGCCAGGGAGGCAGGTGGGCGAGGGAGGTGGTGGGGCACTGGAGTCCCCAGCCTGGCTAGAGGGTCATGGAGCATGAGGTGCTGGTTTCACCTGGCAGGACTGGCCCTGAGAGCTCTGAGCCAGCCTGAGTCCACGAAGGCAGCTGCCCCAGGGAAGTGCTCAGCATCAGGGAGGCCCTACACTGGGCTCCCTGTGGCTGCCTTGGCACTCACTCCACTGCCTGAGGATGGAGCACATTGCTGGCCCTCGGCAGCGCCACCTCGTGGGCTCAGCAGGCACTGGGGGGAGGAACGGGGCCTAGATTTGTGGGGTTTGGGAGCAGCCCCTCTGCACCCTTAAGCCTTGACATTCAGAAAGTGGCACACGGACCAGCAGCATCAGCATCACCAAGATCTTGTAGGAATTGCTGAGTCTTGAGCCCCAGAATCTGCCTTTTAGCAAGGTCTCTGTGTGCACACTACCCTAGGGTAATTGTTTCCAAATGTCAGCCTGTGAGGGCCGCAGTCTTACACGGGAAGTTTGTTTAGAATTCACATTTCTAGGCCTTTCCAGACCAGAATCATTAGTTGGAGGCCTAGGGATCTACAAGTTCTCCAAGCATTCCTTTTTTTTTTTTTTTTTTTTGGTTGAAATGTACTTCTCATGCCATAAAATTTACCACTTTAAAGTGCAGAATTAAGTAGTTCTGCAACCATCACCACTATTTACTTCCAGGACATTTTCTTCACCCCAAAAGGAGAGGCCATGCCCATTAGTAGTCACTCTTTCTAATGAACAGTCAGATTTCATGTTTTGAATTGTGAACTTTCACTCTGCTTAAATTTTTATATCCACTCAAGTATCTCCTAAGTCCCTCCATTTGCAATGTTCTATGCTAGGCTAGTTGGGAAGGGCAGGAATGCAACCTGGTGAGAAAACCTGCTCACTTGCAGCAATCCAGGAGTTAACAAAGTGACATGTTAGTGAGTGTCCGGCAATTTCTTTTTGTCTTTGCTCTTGGCTCCAAACTTGCAATGCATCCCTGGTGCCAAAAAAGAAAATATGGGCATGTAGAATTATTTTTTCCCATGTATTTTTGTCATAATCCTGCAGAATGTGTTCCTGTGGGAATTAAATAAAAGAAGCCAACTGAACTCCAAATTCCTCTACAGTCACATTCAGAGAGTCCTCACGTTCACAGCAAGAAGCATTTTGCTTTCCTGGGTGCGCAGGATCTGTTCACAAAATCCTCCCACGTTTCTCTACCAGATTCAAATGGGCAATCAAACCACATGTTTGTGTGTTTGTATGTGTGTGCATGTTGATTTAATAGCACAAATATATGAAAATACCCCCCACAGTTAATTCCCTTCTCTGGGAGTTTTTTTGACTCCCTAAGATCTGAGGACTTAGGCAGCCCAAGTTCCAGGCATTCCCCACAACCCGTGCAGGCAGTCCTTGCTGGCATTTTAATCATGAGGCTGTGAGTAGGTGTTTGAGGACAATGACACGACAGGATTGAAGATGTTCAGCTAAGCTCAGGCTTGGAGAGCTGCCCTTTGCCTCTGCCCACACAAGGGACCAGCTTGATCACTGGGCTGAAATTACCAGGCAGTACAGACAGGTGTGCCCTGGCCAAGAGTTCAATTGACTCATCTCTCTGGTATTGGCTGCATGCTGGGCTCCATGGGGGACCTGGGGATGCTCAGTCTAGGTTGGAAGAGATATCATACCTACACATGCTTGCACATGCACACACACACACACACACACACACACACACACACACACACACACACACACACACACACACACACACACACACACGCACGCACACAGAAGAACGACTGAGAATAGTGTAAGCACCATCCTCAAGGCCAGAGGAGCCAGGCAAGGGTTTTGAGCAGTCAAGTGGCAGAGAGACAAGAGGCTGCCATACCACACCTTAAGCTATTGCTGTGTCTGGAAAAGACAAAGCCCAGATAGACAACTCTTTTCATTGCCCACCATGGGACCTGGAACCTGACTGGTGGGATTCAGGTCTGTGTGCTGGACTCTTCCCTGAGTCTTGGTGTTAGGGTTCTTGCTCACCTCTGTCTGTGTCCAGCCAGGTCTTCTGGTCCCAGGCAGCCTGTCCACACTGCTGCTCTCTGCAAAGGGGCCTTTTCTCCACTCTAAGTAGAGCTGTGAGCAGTTCACCCAGAGCTAGGAGGGGCTTGACTTCACAGAGAAGGGGTCTCCCCAGTCCCCAGTCCACCCCGCTTCACAAGCTGGGCTGACAGACTGCTGGAGGAGCCCTGGCCAGCCTTTGGTGCATGTCTAAATGCCTCCTCCAGGAAGACTTCCTGCCCAGCCCAGCCAGAGGTGGGTCTGATTTTTCATAACATCCATCTAAGGGAGTTTCAGGGACGTGTCTCTGCCTCCCCGTCATCCACACAGTGCTCAGGTGAGGTTTGCTCTTAACAATGACAAATAATTTTATTCCTCCTCCTGTGTGGCAGTCTCCTCACAATTAATGGAACCCTTCACCCCATTTGGTTTTCATGCTGCCCTGTGAGCAGCAGAGGCCAGGTGTGGAATAGTGTCCCTGCTTGGCGTGTTAAGACCTGAAGCAGTGTGACTTACACAGGCCTCCAATCTGGAGGCAGGAGAGTGGACCAGTGGCCTTTGATGTCATCATGCAGAGACCCAGAGTGAGGTCCGGACCAGGTCATCTGGGGCTCTGGGCTGGCTCTCCCATTCACCAGCTTTGTTCCTGTAGTAGTTCCCTATGCTGCTGTGGCAAATTGCCACAAACTCAGTAGCTTAAAACAACACAGATTTATCATCTCACAGTTCTGGAGATCAGACATCCAAAATGATTCTCATTGTGCTAAAATCAAGGTATCACCAGGGCTGTGTTCCTTTTTGGAGGCTCTAGGGGAGAATCTGTTTTCTAGGCTTTTCCAGCTTCTAGAGGCTGCCCTCATCCATTGGTTCGTGGCCTTGTCCATCTTCAAGCCTGTGATGGCCAACGGCGTCTTCCTCATATGGCCTTGCTCTGGCTCTGACCCTCCTGCCCCCCTCTTTCACTTACAAAGACCCCTGTGATTACACTGGATATTCCAGGATACTCTCCCCACCTCAAGATCCTTCGTTTAGTCACATCTGCAAAGTCCCTTTTATGATATAAATTAATGTATCCACAGTTTCCAGGGATTTGGATATAGTCATCTGGGCGGCAGAGGGAGGATTATTCTGCCTACCACAGTAACCTTCAACTTAACCTCTTTGTGCCTCAGTCTTTTCATTTTCTAAACTAGAGACAAAGTGCCACCTCACAGGGTTGTTAGGAGAACCAGATTCGTTAATGGACATGGGGAGCAGAGCCTGGCACCTAGGGAAGGCTCAATAAATACTCTTAGCATCGTCACTTGACTATTTCAGGAATCATCTGGGGTCTTCAGTAGCCAGTTTAGCAACAGATCCGTGGGGATGAATAAAGGCTGGTAGAGGGGCTTGTTAACCACCTGTCCGGTGAGGAGAGCCTTGGCATGTAGCCCAGGGGTGCATGTGCGCATGCGTGTGTGCGTGTGCAGGTGTGTAAGACAGAATGAGTACTGAGATGGTATCCGATCCTGCGCTTGAAAGCTGGAGAGGGAGATCAGCCTGGCCGTGGAGACCCTCACACAGGCAGAGGGCTGGGCAGATGCCATGCTGAGGAAGGGCCCGAGTGCCTGAAGGGGGTCATCTGGCCAGGGAGAAATCACGCCTCCTGGAGCCAAGGCACCAGAGCCGTGCAGTCCTGTTGGCCCAGCCTTGTTTTATTAAGGGGGTCTCTCAAAGTCTGATTGCCTCTCATCTCAGATGAGAAACTGGAGAATTAATTATAAATGGGAGGCTGGGTTTAGAATGCTGATTTCCTGATGGCCTGGATTCCCTAGAAGGGGGACCGGAGGCATGGAGGGCATCTACCTAGTTAGATTCCTTGAGAGGCCTCCCCCACCCCCCAGCTGGGGCAGTGAGCAACCAGGTCGGCCTGGTCTCAGGTCTGACCACATGGGCCTCCCCATCGGGTGAGCTGGAGCCATGCTACAGAGGAAAGAGGCAGCCCCTGGAGCTCGATTACTACAGCTCCTGGGCAGCTTGCAGGAATCGCCCATTTGGCAGCTGTGCCTATGGGCTGAGGCCGAGGCATGGTGTCATGAGCCTGGGGGCAGCCACAGGGAGTGGGAGGCCCCACCTCTCCTCTTAGGCTGGGGAGGGGATTTGTGAGGGCAGCACAGTGTCCAGGCCCAGCCCCCCAGGGATGCCTCAGCCCACAGGAGGCCCAGGGTCTGCCCCTTGCTCCTCAGCAGGTCTTACAGAGGTGAAGGAGGCGGTGGAGGAGGTCAGTCAGAGCTTTGTCCAGCCTGAAGCAGCAGCTAGCACCTGTAGCCAAAGAGTCAGGGGTCGGACAAATCCTGGGTCAGTTCAGTTCAAGGTCAGGGGCCCACAAAGATTCCCAAGACACAGTCCCAGCCCCCCAGCAGAAGTTTGTAGATGCCCATCTCCCACCGACGTGGCTGAGGACAGGGCCCCTGCCTAATCATGGATAGAAACCTCTGAGATCTGGGGGTCTACCCTTCCTCTCTTCTGTCCACTCTGGACCTTACAGGGAACTCTGCCAAAGGTGTGGTTTCAGGTGTCTGGTGGACTGTGGAGCAGGGCAGGGATCCAGCTGCAAGTGCCGGGGACAGGACAGAGACCAGCCTCAGTGGAGAGGGGTTGGCATGAACTGGTCACAGCCCAGTGTGTCTCCTCAGAGCCCCTCTCTGATCTGGCAGCATTGGCCCGGCAGTGAAGACCCCAGGGGCAGACCTCTGACAGTGGTGGCATGGCTGGCCCTGCACATGGCTTTCCTTGACCCTGCTCCACGCTCTTCAGCATGCTCATCATGTGCACAATCTTGACCAACTGCGTGTTCATGGCCCAGCATGACCCTCCACCCTGGACCAAGTATGTCGAGTGAGTATCTCCAGGACCTCGCCTCTAGCTTGCCCCTCCCTTCCTTTTCCTTTCCATGCCACAGCCTCTAAAGTTACCCCAGAAGAGGGCTGTGTTCAGGCCCAGGGTCCCACCCACCTGGGGGTTCTTGGCTCAACCTTTACCCTCTTTTGCTTTTCCCAGTCCCGCCCTCAGGGGAGGAAGTTCTCCAGATTGGCAAAATGGGGGATTTCTCCCTGTCCCCTCTGAGCAGGATTGATGAGATTGGAGAAAGCTCTGAAATAATAATAATAATAATAATTTATTGAGCACTTAGTGTATGTCAACCACTATCACAAGAGCAATAGCACCATCTCCTTTTACCCTCATGGCAACCCAACAGGGTAGGTACAGCCGCTGTCCCCATGTGACAGACAAGGAGACTGAGAATTAGAGAAGTAACTGGCCTGGTATTGTGCAGCTAGGAGGTGTGGCAGCCAGGAAAGGGCCCAGGGCTATCCCCACTTCAGTACTACACTCCAATGCCTTTTTTCCCAAGTCCTGCCTCCTATAACCATATCCACAGTTTTAGGAAACTGCTTCTGGTCTTTTTTTCCCAAGTGAAAGTACCTTACCTGCTGGTTCTAAGCAGACTTGATAGGCCCTTACTGCATTTGGCTCCTGTTTTCAGGAGACCAACAGAATGTTGGGACAGCCTCTCTTACCAAAGCAACTTTCCTGTTTGTTCTCTGTGTTCACATAGGACCCAGCAGGGCTGGCTGTGCCAGTGTGTCCAGTTGCTCTGAGACCTGGGATTTGGCCTCTCCCATTCCAGCACCCAGGCATTTTGGATTCCTCAGACTGCCTTATGCATTAGAACACAGCCCCCACCCAGCCTTATGCATTAGAACATCAACACCCCTTCAAGCCCAAGAGGGCTGGGCCCACCTACTCCGTAGACAGTTGAAGATGGTCCATGCTCACAGTGCCGGCCACTGAGGACCCACTAACATGGGTGAGGGGCGGTGACTCTGCCTGTCCATGCTGCCCCACAGTGCAGACCTGCTGGCCATTGTCTCTGTGCATGTGGACCCCCAGCGCTGGGGTGAGGAGATGGGTAGGGGGGTCTTCTTACACCAAAACAACCAAGAGAGAGAACACAGAGAGTTCGGATGGGCGCGTGGCAGCCACTCAATAATACTGAATAAACAAGTGGGAAGATGGACTAGTTCGCCAGATGTTTGGAACAAAGCTCCAGTCCCCAACTCCAGCTCTGCCATGGGGCATTGCAGAGATTCTGGTCTGACAGCCCCTAGCAAGCAGAGCTGCACAGGGCTTGTACCATGTGGGGAACCCAGGGAATCTGGCCTGCAGGCTTTGGCCTCCATCCCTGAGAAACCCCATGGCCTTTCCTCCCCAGGTACACCTTTACTGCCATTTACACCTTTGAATCTATGGTCAAGATTCTGGCTCGAGGCTTCTGCCTGCATGCGTTCACCTTCCTTCGGGACCCATGGAACTGGCTGGACTTCAGTGTGATTGTCATGGCGTAAGTGTCCCACTCGCTGCACCGTGCTGTGCCACACCAGGCCACACTGGGGGGGGGGTATATGCCATCCCAGGCCCCCAGCTGCCCCGGCCTTCTTGGCTTCCCTGCAGCAGTCCACAAGCAGCTCTACACACAGGCTGCAGAGCAGCCCACCTTATTGCTGTGGCAGGAGGAAGCCTGGGTGGAGGTCCTCCACTCATCCTGGTGGGGAGAGACAGGTCCCCAGTAGCTCAGGCAGACCACGGTGGTCAGGTCTCCTGGCTCATGTGCAGCTCCACAGCAGCCCTGTGCTCAAGGGACATCAGTAAGATTCTGGCTCGGCATTCTCTGCCCTTTCCACCAAGAGAAACCAATATTACAGACCCAAATCCCTGGCCCATTGTGAACAGTAACCTGGATTCCAAAGTGATTAAGAATGAAATTGCAGTAAAGAGAAGGAGCCTGGAGAAGTGACTGGGTGTCCCCAGGAACTCATGCCAGGCACACCAGCCTGTCTGCTCTCTCCAAGCAGAGACTCTTCATTTGGCACATTTTGAAGCACCTGGTCACTGACAATCCAGCCAAAGAAGTAGGCTGGATGGGGGTACTTAGCCGCACTTTACAGGAAAAACTGATGCCTGGGACACACAGGGAGCCTGCCAGAAGTAAAGGTAACTCCGGGCCTGCTGAGGCCCTGCTTCCTCATCTGAACGCAAACCCTTACCCAGGCCACGGTGTTGAGGACGTACTCCACCCTGGATGTCTCAGACAACGGATGCTGGGTTCTGGTGGGACAGCAGATCAGGGTGGACCCTCCATGCAGAAACCGTGATCAGGGGCTCAGCCATCAAACCCCTTCTGAAAGCCGAGGACCCAGTGTGCAGGGCTGAGCAATGCACCTCTGCAAGGAGAACTGGTGAGGGCTATCCTCCTGCCCTTGCAAACCCTCAGTGTGAAAGGACAGTGTTGGGCTCGGCGGTATCAGAGGCTCAGTTCAACTCCCACTTTCTAGGACTCTGGGATTCACTGAATCCACCTATTCATGACAAAGTCTTTAACCCCACACATGAGCAGCCCTGAGTTTAGCCATGCTGGGGAGAGAAAAGAAAGAGGGAAGCTGGACCCTGCTGATAGGGTGCTTTCAAGCTAGAAGGAGAGCCTAGTGGTTAGAAAATGCAGCAGAACCTCTGTTTCTAGGTTTGCTAGAAGAGTGGTGGGAGATGAAGTTGCAGAGCGGTGGGACGTGGGATAGGGGGTGTCCTCCTTGCAGATCATGGTAAAAGCCAATTGTGATGGGAGCCTTTGGGGGATAAGAGTAGGCAGAGCTGTGACCTGATCTGCATTGTATAGAGACCACCCCGGCTACCATGTGGACCACAGATTGGAGGTGGAAGGATGGAGGTAGACAGATCAGGTGGGAGGCTGTTTTGGCAGCCAGGAGAGAGAGGATAGTGGCTGAGACCAGGGTCCAAGTGGAGAAGGGGAGACGTGGTCAAATTCTGGGTGTGTTTTGAAGTAGGGCTGACAGAAGAGCCCCAGGTGGTTTTTGGTTTGAGACCCCATGGTGACTTTTGGATGATGTTTCCATTTGCTGAAATGGAGAATTAGAAGGAGGCACTGGCTGAAGAAACAAGGGAATCAGAAGTTAGGTTTAGAGTATATTCATTTTAAAAACATCCAGGGTGAGATATTAAGTAGGCAACTGGGTATTCCAGGCTGGAGTTCAGGAAGGAGGTCCAAGGTGGAAATATAAATTTAGAAGCCATCGGGATACAGATGATATTTAAAGCCAGGAGACCAAATGAGATCATCTAGGATTGAATGTAGGCATAGGCTGTAACCTGGGACACTCCAGCATCTTGAGGTCAGGAACAAAGAGGAGGGTCAAGCCAAGAAGACTAGACGGAAGTGGCCAGTGAGAGTAGAGGAAGCCCAGGAGAGAGCAGTGTCAGAAAGCCAGCTGAGGAACGTGGTTCAACTGGAAACATGCCACAAGGAGCTTGAGGGAGGTGATGACTGAGAACGGACTGTCGGACTTGACAACGTCGAGGTCATTGGTGCCCTTGACAAGAGGTTCCAGTAGAGTGGGAGGACATAACCTGTTAAAGAGGGTTTGAGAGAGTGGGAGAAGAGGAGGCATGGCAAGTGTAGGTTTCTGTTTGGGGGGGGGGTTGCTATACACAGGACAGAAAATAATGTGGTGACCAGCAGGGAATATGGGTCAAGGGGGTACTTTTAAAGACGGGAGGGATCTCTGAAGGCTGATGGAAATGATCCAGCAGAGAAGAGACGGTGGATGATGTAGGCGGGAGGGGGAATTGCAGAAGCAAAGCCGGTTAGCGGCACAAGGGGGCGGGAACCCAGCACGGAGGTGGGGCGTTGGCCTTCAGAGCAGGGAGAGCAGAATTTTGGGTGGAGATGGAGGTGGATTGATAGAGTTGATGATGAGGGGAGAAGGAATTTCTCTTCTGATTGCTCCTATTTTCTCAGTGAAATAAGAAGCAGGATGATCAGCTGAGAACAGAGTGGGGAGGCGTGGCTGAGGTTTGAGAGAGAGGGAGAGCTCTCCCTGCAGGCGCCGGGAGGCTGCACTGACTTGCGAATGGAGTAGTATTGCCAGGCTGAGCAAAGGCTCCGGGGTGCCCTTTGGGATGGGGGACAGGGATCTGTAGGGCCCTGGGGGCTGGGTGTCACAGGAAGGTAGGGGCTTCAGGCAGGAGAGGAGACCCCATCTGCCTGAGGCTGGAGCCTGAGCAAGACTGTATTGTTGCGGAGACACTCCCAGATCCCAGGAAAGCCATCGCTCTGGGACAGGCTCTGGCCTGTGCTCAGCCTGTGTCTCTGAGGGATGCTCTACATGACCTCAAGCCCTTATTAAGTCCTGCTGTCCTGGCTTGTGTGAGAATCCCAGCCTCGTTCCCCATGGGATTCCACTGGGAACCACTCCTTCCACGCAGAATTGCAGAGCAGGTGTGCCTTCCTCACCAGGACCTGCCTGCCTTCACTCTGTTCCAGAACCAGTGGTGCCAAAGCAGAACAGGGCCTCAGAGGCTCAGACAACCGCCGTGTCACCAAGCATCTCATGAAATGGCACCTTCGCTTCCCATTTGTCCTCTTGGCTGGACTGGCCCCGCAGCTTTGATCGACAGTGATTCTGCCTTATGAAAACCAATTAATTGCTACCTCTGAAGTGCATTCTGCTATAGAGGAAATGGTTCAGTAACATGGGGCTCCTAGGATGGTCAAAGGAGGCTTAAGTGGCAAGAAAGTTCAATTCAGAGGAACTCCCCATCCGCCCTCCCTTATACAGATGGAGAAGCTGAGGCTTGGAGAGGAACTTCCACTTGCACAAATTATGTAATGAATCAGCAGCAGTGCTGGGACTAAAACCAAGTCTCCTAGCTCCTAACCATGGGACGGATGGGAGAGACATCCCAAGTCTAACGTTTTTGGCCAAGTTTCAACCTGATCCTCCACCCTACCCGATTCAGAGGTTGTGGGAGGGCCAGAGAGGGGTGCTAGGAAGCTGCCAGGCTCAGCTAGCAGCCCTCCAGCCAGAGCTCTTCCCATGGCCCCCTCACGGCTGGGCATTACCTGCTAGTTAGCACAGCCTCCCACCTTCGGGGGTTGTTATGGAAACCAAACCTGGAGGGGAAAGGAGAGAGGGCAGAGGAGGGGTGGCAGTCACTGCAGTAGCTAACAGTGTGGGCTTCACCATCTCAAGATAAGGGTGGAGCAGGAAGAAGGCAAGGGTCAGCCCTTCCCCATGCTTCCTCAGCTCCAGAAAGGCCCCTCCTAGGCTGGGGCTGCTGCGATGGGGTGGGATTCTCCCCCACCACCTCTGCTCTTCCTGTGTCGGAGCCCATGATCCCAGCCCAGCTGTCTGTCCTGGCCAGCAGCCTGGCCATAGGAGAAGAACTGAACTGGCTGGGAGGAGGGTTTCACCAGCCTGAGAGGGGCAAAGCTCTATCCACCCCCAACCCCCACATACACACACCATCCCACTTTCGCCACCTCCTAAGGTGACCCTGTGCCGTGCAGAGGGTCTCTCCTGCCCTGCTGCAGTCAGAGGCCCCGAGAAAGGCCTTGGTGGAGGTCTGAGGTCCCAATATGAGAAGCAGCCAGATACCAAGTCCTGGGTAGAGTGAAAGAAGCAGCAGCCCCCATGTCACAGACATGGTCCCAGACACACCAGGCCCCCACCCACTCTGCTCCTCCTCTAAGACTTCCTCCAACTCACAGTTGCTCTCCCATACAGACACACAACCACAGCTCCACTGCTGTCCCCAGCCACTCAGCTGGCTTTGCAAGCCTGCCAGGAGCACAGATGTGTTCCTCCCCTCTTCTGTCACTAGCCTGTCCTTGTCACCCTGGGTTCTAGGCTTCTCTGTGCACCCACTGCCAAGGAGGCAGACCATGAATGGAGGCAAGCACTGTCTGTGCTGGGGACACTGGGGTAGAGCAGATTCTGCACTGGGACAGGCAAAGTTAGGTAGGATCCAAGCTAGAGATAGGCTGGGTTTTCACTGGAGACACCAGGGAACAGACCAATATCTAAGGGACAGGACGAGAGAAACAGGGAGGGTTGGTTCCCTCTGTGACCTGCACAGTTCTCTACTCACTCCCTGTAACCAGAATGGACAGTCTTAAAACCAGTGTCCTGGGCAAGGCAAGCTGTTGTCCTGAGCCACAGCAGTAACAAATGGCCCAGAGCCCCCAGCAGGCTGGAACCATGACTTCCTCAGAAAGGCAACATCAGCAGTGTTCAGGACTCAACCTGATAGTCCGGTAGCAACACCACGTCTGGAAGAGACTGAGAAAAGAATGTGGCACACAGTCCTGAGGGTCTGAGCCACCATGGAGAATGGAATGGAAAAGTCAAGACAGAGCTTGGATCCTACTAACAGGCATGTATGGACCAGAGCAAGGGAGGTGACTGCTCACCAGCGGATCATGGGGCTGCATCTGCATGCTGCCCTGGAGAAAGACTTGCAAGCTGAAGTGAGGCCAGGAAATCAAACAGAAACCACACCACAGCAAGGGTCTGGTGTCTCCATAGGAAGGAATGCTCTGGGATTGTGCCCACTGACCCCCGTCTCTGCAGGGATGTGTGAGTGAGGACGGAGCAGGCATGTCCACGCGGCCCCATGAATATGGAAGGGTCCCCCGAGTGGACGTAGAGGAAGCTGGTGTCAGCCCGGCGTCAGAGCCAGACCAGACTGGACCTGCTGACCCCAGCACAGTGAGCTCCTTGTCACAGCCTGCCAAGTCCTTCTGTGTAGACATCCACAGCCTGAAGGAGAATTCAGAAGCTCGAGCAGAGTGGAGGGGCCCGAAGATCCAGACTGCCTGGCAGAGTGAGTCCAGCTTACTGTCAGCCCACCTTGATTCTCACCCAGCATTGAATGGCTGGCATACGGCGTCTGACGTCACTCAGACACCCAGGTCAGACATGCTTGATTAAACATCAGACATCCTGAATCCAATGTCCTTTGTTTAAACATCAGAGACCTTCGGTTAAATGTCAGACACCCTGGATGCAAAGTTTTTCATTAAATATCACAAGTCGCTTGCTACTATCCCAATGGCCTTGGTCACACACTATCCTTCCTCCTTTCAGACACCCTCATGGTCATGTGGCCCATCCACTGCATGTCCTCAGGCTCTGCTTGGGCAAGTCCGTGCCCCTCAGAGACCAACTCCTTCCTCCTGTGCCATCCAAGTCTTAATTGGGAGCCCCACAGCCATTCAACCCTACTGAGCATCACTAGGACCCAAGCAGGACAGACCCTGAGCAGGGCTGCTCTCCTCCAGAGGTCCCCCCTCCTCTGGAGACCCAGGGCCATCGATGGAGGATGCAGAAGGTTCAGGGGTGAGACTGTGGGTGGACTCCTGGGGGATGGCCAGCATTGCCCTAGGGCCCTTTTTCCTGCTCTTTTCTCTTCTTGGGTTGGTCATTGCCTGTAAGTGGCTAAAGAACAGATATTCAAGCAGCTTCCCTTCCCATCTTCCCATGCCGCTGTCTTGGGATCTCTGTGTTCCCTCCAGTGAATACTCAGGCCACCTCTGCCTTGTGACTTCACACACTGCTGAGCCACCCCTTGCATAGACATATTTGTGGTTAGAAGAAGCAGTGGGCAGCCCTCGGAGACCCATCCACCCCTCTGTGGTGGTCTCAGCCAGGGCTTCAGAGTTCCAGGATTGGAGCAGCCAGACACGAGCTGATCATAGACTGCATAAGACATGGATCAAAACTGGGACCAGAAATCCACTTGCTTCCTACATCACCTGACCCGAGCCTCCTGGGAAAGTTTCCCTCTTCACTCTGATGTGTCCCCATCCTCAGCCCCCACACGTGGTTTCATGTCCTGGTCCCCTTGGAATGGAGAGTCAGTCATGGCACTGCCACCAAGAGAGCCACCTGGGAGCTTGCCATTGGACATCCTTAAGGCATCCACACTGAAGTCCCGTGTCAGGAGGGTTGAGACCAGGAAGAAAACCTGGGGGAGGCCCTGGGCCACCCACAGTCCTCCCCGGGGAGGGAGAGAGGGAAAGGGCTGGTGGGGGAGGGCAGGCTGAGGTTCTGCTTTGTAATTCCCAATAACTGTGGTTTGATTCTGCAGGTATGTATCAGAAAATATAAAACTAGGCAATTTGTCGGCTCTTCGAACTTTCAGAGTCCTGAGAGCTCTAAAAACTATTTCAGTTATCCCAGGTAAGATGCCCAGGTTTGCCTCTCAGATCTCAGCTACAAGTGACTCTCTCTCTGTCTCCCCACCCCTTTCCTCCTCTGGCCTTCTGTCTCCTATTGGCGTGTTGTCACTGTCTCGTGTGTGAATTTCCCTTGTTACAGATACACAACTGAATTTGTGGACCTGGGCAATGTCTCAGCCTTACGCACCTTCCGAGTCCTCCGGGCCCTGAAAACTATATCAGTCATTTCAGGTGAAAATCAGGTTAAACGCCAAGACTGGAGGGACATGCCCGGGCCTTTCCAGCCACCTGGGAGCCAAGGCAACCCTCAGGAAAGCCCCTTCAAATGTGCCTGTCACCAGAATACCTTTCCTAGCTCAGATGTGGGGGCTGTTGGTGGTGGACATGCCTGTCCCTCCGGAGTCTCAGAACAGGCTTTAGGCTGCCCATCCCAGCAAAATCCAGTCTCACAGACACCAGGGGGCACAGAGCACCCAACAGTGGGGCCCGCATTGGACCCACATTCTTCCCAAGATAGTGGATTTCTTTTCTCAACTGAACTCAGCTATTTGAATGGCTAAAAATGTGTACATTAATTGCTTCACCCTGAAATGTCATCCTCTGATTAGAAAACCAAAAGAATTGTGTTTGAGGGAACCCACATACACACCCAGAATGAAAAAAGGGAAATTTCCAGCCCAGTCTTTTAGGACTGAGTGCCCAGTCCCTGCCTTATGCCCCCTCTGGTGATATGTGCACAGACGGAGCCCCAGCCCCAGTTTGTGAATCAGAGTGTAATCTGCGGACAGGCATCATTGGGCCATGGCGTCTAACTGCCCTCGCTGCATGGTGCGGTAGAGGTTTAGCAAACTGTGCATGGTGGCCTCAGGAAGAAATTCTCCTTTACAGATGTTGGCAATTGTACCTGGGAAATCTTCTAAGCCCAGACAGCTTCTCTAGAAACCATTGCACCTATCCATGCAGGAATGCTCTCAAAAGATTTGTGATGATTTCAGAGCCCGGCTGTGTGATGTGCTGGTGCTGAAGTTGAGTGCCACCCCGGAGAACATCTAATCCTGAGTCTTTATTCACTCTCCCCACATTAAAGTGAGTCCAAACTCAAAGGTCCTCCTATTCTAAGGAACTTTCTCTGGATGCAGCCACACTCAGAACTGGAAAAGGCACTTCTTTTGAGCTAGAGACAGGCTGCATGCCGCCATTCTGGGGGTGACAGTGCTGAAGGTGGGATGTTTACACCCACTTCTGCTTTGGAAAGCTGGTGGTTCCCAGGTGTGTGGCCTGCATTTGGCTGTTGCTGCTCCCAAGGAGTCAGGAGCTCTGCTCTGAGCTCCGTGAGGAATTCAGACTCTCCCTGATTGGGTTATTATAACAGGAGCCTCCGATTATGCTTTGTTCAAACCGAGCCTCAGAATGGCCTCTGAACCCACCATGGTATGTGCACAGGGTCCAATTCTGCTCCATGCACCCCCCAAGAGGCCCAGAGGTCACTTGCCAAGGGTCAGTGGCAAGTTGGGCATTCTGGCCTCAGCCACTCCCAGGGGGCCACCCGCTTCGAGACAGGTGTCGCTGGGCCTTGGCACACATGTACACACCCACAAGCCTCACAGTTTGTCCTCTGGAGTCCCAGGAACAACTTCACAGGCACACGCCCCACCACAGCTGATAAACACACTAACCAAAGCAGTGAAGAAAAGGCATATTCTTGTCTTTTTATAAGAAATATTTACAAAGGAAATTTTTCCCAGTCCTGTGGAAAAAGAGGAAGCCCACCAACCTCAGTCCAGCCCTGGGTCTCTTCAAATCCTCCAGCAACCTAGTGAGGCAGCAGATAGCAGACGCTGAAAGCAGTCGTTGGAAAAATGCTGTGGTCAGCATTATGGAAGGCTGCCTGGAGGAAGTATCCCCAAGCTGAGTCTTAAATAGCCTTAGCCCTCTCTGGATCCCAGTCTCCTGTTCCATAAAATGGGGGTGAAGTCAGAATGTTTGGTTTCCAAGAGCCCTCACCCAGCCTGTTAGAACTTCAACAGCAGGAGGATTTCCCAGCTGATCCCTAGGACCTATCTTTTCCTGGATCTTTTCAGAAAGAATCCTGTGACTTCGTTGGAGCCATTCTTGCCAGAAGTCAAATCTGTCATCAATATGAGCAATGTTTAAAGGAGTAGGTTAACCTTGGCCACGATCTTCACAGACCAGGTCAGGGGGTGCTTAGCCGGCCCTGAACTGGATACTTTAGGCTAAAGTGTCTTTTAAGATAACAGTTGAGGCAGAGTCCAGTTTGGGTATGTGAGCTGCTGCCCACCTCCCCTCACTTCGTTCCCCCCAGATGGACAGGGTCTCCAGGCCCAGTCAGGAGAACAATAGATGTGCCCATGGAGGGGTCCTAGAAGCTCTGCTACAGATGAGGAGCTCTGGACTCCAAAGGGCTTGTGAATCCCACCACCACCACCGCTACATGCCTGGACCCCTGCCAGGCTCACCCACTCACTGCCCAGGCAGTTGCCAACATCTGCCAGGACGATTTCCACAGAGAACGCTGAGTGTCTCTGAACCCTGGGCAGGCAGCAGTGTTAGTGGCACCATGGGGAGGACGTCCTCCTCCCGTTCTGTGTTTGTCCATCGCTGCCTCCCTGCCTCTGGGTCTCAGGCACAGCAGCTGCGGCACAGTAGCCACGGGTGCTCCTAACACATTAACCGGCTGGACAATGGATGGATGGAGCTTAATCTGAGATCCGGCCGCTTGAGGGTGGGGGGGCCTGCTGCTGGCAGAGGAGCCCTCGCTCCTGATGCTATGCTCGCACTTGTTCTAGGACAGTAGCTCAGGGGTAGACTGACACGTCTACACGTGCTTTTCTGTCATTGCGCTGTGTGGTGCTGGCTTCCGCAGGGAGCTGGGTTGTGCAACTAACAGATCACAGCCTCTCAGCTTTGGGGAATGGGATGGATGGGGAGGGTCCCAGAGGGACAAGGCAAGTGGAGAAGATGCCATACAGATCAATCTCTCCCATGCCTCTGAACCTTCCCTAAAGGAGGGCCTGAGCCAGAGCAGGCTCCTTAGGACACCACCCACCACGGCCCTGCCAAACCCTCCTCCACGGCCTCCCAGCACACACACACACCAGCCCATCCCAACCCCAGGTGCTGGCACCCCAAGTTTCCTCCAAACAATCAAAACCCCCTGTGCTATCAAAGAGAGCTGGCCCCAGCAGTGGGGCAGGAGGACCCTCTACCAGGAACGGCTGTGTCTCTGTGTCTCTCCCCATCTCAGGATCAAGGCTGAGGACCTTCCACTGCCCTGGCACAGGCTTGGACCTCAGTTTCCTTTCCCATGGGCTACATTGAAAGGGGAGGGCCTGGCATACCTTGGGATTAGCCAGAGGGGGACGGGCTTTGAGTGTGAGTTTCCTCAAGAAAACAGCACTTTCCACATCATTTCATATATTTGGCTGATGGAGAGCAAAGAGGAACTGGGCCCCCTCTGTAAATACATACAAGGCCAGGCTGGCTGCCTGCCCAGGGAAATCAGGACAGAAGCCCAGCAGCTGAGGAAAGACACTTGGGTCTTAGAAGCCCCTCTCACTCTGCCCACCTCATGGTTGCCCACCCTGGCCCCATCCTAGCTCAACTCAGGACCCTAGGGCGACCCAGTGCCCTCTCTCAGGCCGGGTCTCCCACCCAGTGGAGGTGACCCCATGCTCCTTCTTGCCTTCCCCAGGCCTGAAGACCATCGTGGGGGCCCTGATCCAGTCTGTGAAGAAGCTGGCTGATGTGATGGTCCTCACAGTCTTCTGCCTCAGCGTCTTCGCCCTCATCGGCCTGCAGCTCTTCATGGGGAACCTGAGGCACAAGTGCGTGCGTAACTTCACGGTGCTCAACGACACCAACGGCTCCGTGGAGGCCGACGGCCTGGTCTGGGAATCGCTGGATGTCTACCTCAACAATTCAGGTGCAGACTCGCTCTGGAGCCTGAGGAGGGCTTTGTGAGACCATCAGGGCTGGGGCACCCACCACACACAGGCCTCGCAGAGGACAGGCCTCTAGAGCCATTCAGCTGTGCCCCCAGGGATCCTAGAACTAGACAGAGAGCAAAGGGGAGCAGACTCAGGGCCTGCCCTCATAGTTCCCAGGCTAGATGGAGAAACAGTGTTTGAAGAGGAGGAAGGATGGAGTTAGGTGGAAGGCAGATGGGAGCAGCAGCTGCAGCGTCTGGAGGTGGGGCTGAACCTTGAGTGCAGGCAGCAGTGAGGAGACCGCCTGCCTGCAGAGGAGTGTCAGCGTAGGGTAGGGGTGGAGCACGAGCTGGCATAGTTGGTGCAGCTTCAGAGTGGAGCCCCACCTGCTGGGCACAGGGATTTTCCAGTCCACATCAGTGTTCCTGGCCAGGATGCTAACTCCATACACGTGCACCCTGGAACCTAGCGAGAGGGTGGGAACAGGCTCAGTGACTGCATGAGCCCCTCACTGTTTCACTGCCCCGTGGGTTATGCTTCCATTGTCCCAGCTAATGGCCAGCACCACTCCTGACCAGCGCCATCACTCAAGGCCAGATTCCAGGCACGAGGACTTGAGGGCCATTCTGAAGTTAGGGGTCTCTTACATACGCCAGCACTCCACTTTGGAAAAAGACACATAGACAGAAACTCAGTGAATAACTATGCTTATGGTTCAGCTGTGCCATACAGCAATGGTTCTAAAACTTCAATGTGCACCAGAGTCACCCGGAGGGCTCCAGAAAACACAGACTGCTGGCCCCCCCTCCCCGGGAATTTCTCAGTCCGTGGGTCTGGGTGGTTTGAGAAGTTGCATTTCTAGCCAGTTCCCAGACAATGCTGGTGATGCTGGTTCAGGGACCACACTGAGAACTGCTGCCTAAGATGAAGGCTGGTGATAGGGACAGATGACAAAACAACCACAAAGGAGAGGACAGGGCTGGATGTCTCGTGTCTTGCTTCATCCAGCCTCAGCCCCACCTGAACAGACCGCAGTGTTGCCATGGTGACTGTGGCATGCATCACTTCCACCATTTTATGCAGTGGAAGTGGGTCCAGAGTTGGGCAGTAGCCTGCCAACACTACAAAGTGACCCAGCAGCCATGCTGGCACTCTGCAGGCCATGCCTCTTGGCTCAGGGCCTCTCCTGGCCCTGGTGGGCCCTGGAGTTGTTTGGGGCAAGGTACAGAAGCTCCCTGTAGGGACAGCTGAGGCCCTGCCCAGGGCTTCTTGAGTCTTTTGAGAGCATGAGGGATACCAGCAGCAGAATATCTGCAGAGGAGCAAGAGGAAGGCCAAGGAAGCAGCTGGAGTTGCCTGAGGCCTGGTCAGGCAGAGGGTAGGGGTCAGGCAGGGGCAGAGAAGAGGAGGGGAGACCACCAGTGATGTCTACCTCCCCAAAGCCCTGAATACAAGGCGGGAACCCTGGGAGTCTGGACCACATGTCTCCTCACCATCAGGTATTTCTCCTACAGAAAATTACCTGCTCAAGAACGGCACCTCCGACGTGTTACTGTGTGGGAATAGCTCCGATGCTGGGTATGTGACACCCCACCCAGGGTCACCTCGCCCAGCTGAGGGAGTCCCCTGGTGATTTCTCAACTGACTGTGCTTTCTGTTTATGCCCCTGACCCAGGGGCAGCAAAGCCTTCCATTGTCTCCCTTCCCTGCCGGGACCCTGGCAGCTTCCCCACCCCACTCCCACCACAGAGGAGGCAGCTGGTAAAGAAAGGTCAGGGACAGATCTGCAGGGAGGGCTAATGGAGCCCTGAAGATGGGCTTGGACTAGGGGCAAGCCCAGGATGCCCTGCAGGGCCCTCTACCAGCCCAACCCTGGCTTCACTCCCTTCAGAAGCTCCCCAAGGCTGCTCCCACCCACTCTGGTCTTCACTCCCTCCCTGCTGATCTGTTCTTCGGAGACAAGTGTGGCCTCCCCCAGCAGCCTGGACTCTCAGGGCAAGTAAGGCCTGGACCTATAGCCTGACTGTGGTACCCAGACATGCCCAGTAGCCACACGCAGCTTCCAGGGCCCTGTGCACACCAGGGTCTGACTGGGCCATACTTTGTTAGGGGGAGGGGGCACACAGGCCCACCTTGTGGGGGAAGCATTCTGTGGCATTATTTGCCCACATCTGAGTGTGAAGTTCCAGAGCCTAAGTTTGTGGCCTCCTTCCTATAGCTAAAAAGTTTGTCTGGAAGATCTCAGGTCATTAGCAAGGCACAGAGTTCCCTTGGCTGTATCCTTTCACTCGCCAAGTCTCTCTCTCTCTCTCTCTCACACACACACACACACACACACACACACAAACGCACACG